>NW_007185498.1:0-383 GCF_000164805.1 Carlito syrichta
TTCTAGCCAGTTTAATTAACTGGCTTGCCACATAGCTATCCAGCTGGTATTCAGCTGAAATAACTAGGTGACTTATCTTGCTAGCCAGCTGTCTAGACATCTGACATAAGAAGCAAGCTACATAATTAGCTAGTTGGCTAGTCAGCAAACATATCTAGGTGACTTAACTATCTAGCCAGCTGTCTAGTCAGCTGACATAACTAGCTAGTTAACTAGCTAGCTAGATGACTAGCCAACTGACTTAATTGCCTAGCTACCAAGCTAGCTAGCTAGCAGACTAGCCAGCTGATTTAACTAGCTGACTTAACGAGGTAACCTGCTGACTAGCCAGCAGACTTAACTATCTACCTACCTAGCTAGACAGCTGGATAGTCAGCTGACTT
>NW_007185499.1:0-881 GCF_000164805.1 Carlito syrichta
ACTGCACTCCAGCCTGGGCAACAGAGTGAGACTCCAACTCAAAAAACAAAACAAAACAAAGCATTTATTAGATGGATGGATGGATGAATGGAAGGAAGGAAGGAAGGAAGGAAGGAAGGAAGGAAGGAAGGAAGGAAGGAAGGAAGGAAGGAAGAATAAGGTACAGTGGTCCTTAGCATGGCATCCCCAGAGGACTTACAAGAATTAACAGCCAGATGGATCTTTCACTATGGGGCAAATATTATCCCTTGGAGAGACAACCAGACATTTGACTTTAGAAGAGAAAGCATCAGGGAGCAGACCATAGATCAAGCAGAGTATGTCCAAGGCAGAAAAGTCATATTCCATGTCTACTTCACGTGTGCTTGCCATCCTACCTGAGTTGTGTTTACAGTGCCACTGACTTGAGTAATTAGGCCATAGAAGACAAAACTACTAACTCCTAATATCGGGTTCTTTTTATTCAAATTTGGGGCAAAATGTCTGAACTCTATTCTTGGAGTTGAATGAGACAGCATTGCTGATGGCTGATGTCTGAATAGACACCATATGGATTTGTACAAAGGGAAGAGAATAATCTTGAGTTGTAAAAATATCTTTGGTCTTCATAAGAGTGATACGCACCCACATGTTTCTGTCAGGTGGTTTTGCTATAAACAATTATTCTTGGACTAATAGAAAAATTTCCTTTTATAGTGATTGTACATGTTCCCAGATTATTAGTGTAGCATGCAAAATCCCACAACTTCAGACATTCAAAAGATCAAAGGCAGAGAGGCCATTGGGGTCTTTAGACTGACCGCACACCAGAACAATAGTTTGGCTACCAAAAGTCCCTTTAATGACAGAAAGTGTACCCTCATAATTACCAGACTGCACTG
>NW_007185500.1:0-696 GCF_000164805.1 Carlito syrichta
CGCGGCCTCTGGCACGGGTAGCTCATCACAACCCGGCCGGAGGAGATCCACATCAAACCGCTTCAGGGAAGATCTGCTGGGATCGCTGCCACCGCTCCTGCGACGGAGACAGTCCTGCCCACCCGGCGCGGGGCTCCTGTTGCCTGCTCGGAGGCAGGCAGCCATCTTGTTCCTGTCCGGCCCCACCCCCTCTGGGGCGAGCAGATGAGATAGCACCACCTGCTGGCGATTCAAGGTAACAACACCGAAACGGGAGAGACAAGCTTCATAAAGACATAGACTAAACTTCTGAACCGAGGTTATTCTGAACTGTCCTTCACAGCAGATCAGGGGAACTGACCCTAACTGCAAACTAATTTACCAGCTTGAAAAAAAAAAAAAAAAAAAACGACAAATCAGACCTGAAAGGACATTGGACTTAAATGAAATGTCTCAGAGTGTGCTTCATTGATTCTATTAGTTTAATGACTTAATTCTATTCCTACTGTATTGTTCCCTTTTTTCTCTTTTCCCTTTCCTTTTCTTCTCTTTTATTCTGTCTGTGAACCAGGTCTTTGTATAGAGGAACAGCACACTAATAAGATGGTTGGATAGCTGGTATGCTAGCATCACTATATGTTTTATTTTTGTTTGTAAGAGAGTTGGTTCGACTGTAGCGGTGGTCTATTGTTTTTATCTGTTTCAATATAGGCCTCT
>NW_007185501.1:0-823 GCF_000164805.1 Carlito syrichta
TAACTAACTAGTTAGCTAATTATTATGTCAGCTAGTCATACAGGTAAATTCTTAGCTAACTATTTAATTCAGGTAGTGGTCAACTAGCTAAGTAGTTAAGTCGGCCAGTTAAGTCAGCTACCTAAGTATTTAAGTCACCTACCTAATTCAGCTACTTAAGTCAGCATTCTAATTGAGTCAGGTGGTTAAGACAACTAGCTAGCTAGTTAGCTAATGGATTAAGTCAGCATGTTGAGTCAGGTAGTTAGCTAGTTAACTAACTGGTTAAGTCAGCTGGTTGAGTCAGATAGCTAGCTAGTTAGCAAACAGGTTGGGTCAGCTGGTTGAGTCAGCTAGCTAGCTAGTTAGCTAACGAGTTAAGTCAGCTGCTTTAGCCACCAAGGATGCTCGTTAGCTAATGAGTTAAGACGGAAAACTAAGTCAGCCAGCTAGCACGTTAGAAAACAAGTAAGCCAACTAGTTAGCTAGCATGTTAAGTCAGCTAGTTAGCTAGGCAGCTAACTATTTAAGTGAGCTTGTTAGCTAGGTAGCTAGCTAGTTAGCTAAATGTTTAAATCAGCTGGCTAGCGAGGTAGCAAGCCAGTTAGCTAACTATTTAAGTCAGCTCTCTAGCTAGTAGCTAGCTATTTAATTCAGCTACTTAAGTCAGCTTGCTAGCCAGCTGGCTAGCTAGGTAGAGAGGTAGTTAAGTCAGTTGGCTAGCCAGCTGGCTAGCTGATTAATTCAGCTATTTAAGAGAGCTGCCTAGCCAACTGGCAATGTAGTTAGCCAGCAAGTTAAGTCAGCTAGATAGCTACCTGGCTAGCTAGTGATGTCTTCGTGT
>NW_007185501.1:1695-2817 GCF_000164805.1 Carlito syrichta
ATTCAGCTGTCTGGCAATCAGGCCAGCAATTTAAGTCAGCTATTAAGTCAGCTCGCTAACCAGCTGGCTAGCTTGGCAGCAAGTTTGTTAAGTCAGTTGTATAGCCTGCTTGTTAGCTAATTAAGTCAGGTACTTAAGCCTGCTGACTAGCCTGCTAACTATCTAGGTAGAGAGTTAGTTAAGCTAGCTGGGTAGCCATCTGGTAACTAGTTAAGTCTGCTAGTTGTGCCAGCTGGCTAGCTGGTTATGTCAACTAGTTGTTAGCTGGCTAGTCAGCTGTATAGCTAGGTACCAAGCCAGTTAATTAAGCTGGCTAGCCAGTTGGCTAGATATTTAAGTCAGCTAGTTAATTCATCAGACTTTCCAGCTGGCTAGCTAGATAGCTAGCTAGTTAAGTCAGCTGGCTAGCCAGCTGACTAGCCAGTTAAGTCACCTAGTTGTCAGCTTGTTAGCCAAATGATTAGCTAGCTAGATAGGTAGTTAATTCAGCAGGCAAGCCAGCGGTATGTGTTGGTAGGAAGCTGGTTAAGTCAGATAGCTGGCCACCTGGCTAGCTGGAGATATCAGCTAGTTAAGTCAGCTGGCTAACCAGCTGGTTAACTAGTTATGTCAGATAGTTGAGTTAGCTGGCTAGCCAGGTGGCTAACTGGATAAGTCAACTAGTTAATTCAAGTGGCAAGCCAACTGGCTAGCTAAGTATCTCGATAGTTAAGTCAGCTGGCTAGCCAGCTGGCTAGCAGTTTAAATCAGCTAGTTAAGTCAACTGGGTAGCCACGTGGCTAGGTAGGTAGTT
Organism: Carlito syrichta; assembly: GCF_000164805.1. Taxonomy (NCBI): domain Eukaryota; kingdom Metazoa; phylum Chordata; class Mammalia; order Primates; family Tarsiidae; genus Carlito; species Carlito syrichta. The sequence goes on from NW_007185501.1 coordinate 2,489, forward strand.
AGCTAATTAGGTCATCTGGCTAGCTGGATGGTCAGCTAATTGATCAGTGAGTTAAGTGAGCTGGGTTGCCGGCTGGCTAGCTAGGTGGCTAGTTAGTTATACCAACTGGCAAGCCAGATGGCTCTCTCATTAAGTGAGATAGATAAGTCAGCTGAATAGCCCGCTGTCTAGCTAGGTGGCTGGCAAGTTAAGATGACTGATAATCTGTCTGGTCAGGTAGGTGGCCAGCTAATTAATCGGGCTGACTAGCCAGCTGACCAGCAGGGTGGTTGGCTAGTTAAGCTGACTTTCTATCCCACTGTCCAGACAGACGTCTTGCTATTTAACAG
>NW_007185501.1:3879-5001 GCF_000164805.1 Carlito syrichta
CTAGTTACTTAGCTAACTAGTCTGCTAGCAACTCAGCTATCTGGTCAGCTAACTAGAGGGCTCGCTCACTTTCCATCAGGTCACCTAACTAGTCAGCTCACTCATCTGCCAAACAGTCAGCAAACTAGTCAGCTTGCTCACCCACCTACAGGTCAACAAACTTGTCAGTTCACTCACAGGACAAGTCAGCTAACTAATCAGCTTCCTTGTAAGCCAACCAGTTAAGTCAGATCACGGGTCAGCTCACTTGCCAGTCGACTAGTTAAGGCAGATCACCTGTTGGTTCACTGTCTAGCGAACTATTTAAGCTGGCTCACCGGTCAGCTCAATCACCAGTCGACTTGTTGAGTCTTCTGAATTGTTGGCTCACTCACCAGCTGACTAAATTCAGCTGACCAGCGAACTCACATGCCGGCTGACTAGTTAAGTCAGCTGACCAGTAGGCTCACTTAGTGGACGACTAGTAAAGTCAGCTGACAAGTCCGCTAACTCACCGGCAGAATAATTAATTCAGCTCACTTGGCTCACTCACAAGCCGAAGAGTTAAGTCAGCTAACTGGTCAGCCTACTGGCCGGCCAACTAGTTGATTCAGCTAACCAATTGGCTGACTAATCGGCCAACTTGTCAGCTGATATGTTAGCTCAGCTAATTAGTCAGCTGACAAGTTAGGAAAGCTAACTAGTTTGCCAACAAGTCGGCGGACTGTTAGTTCAGCAAACCAGTATGCCAACTAGTTAACCGAGATAACTAGTGGGCCAACTCGTCAGTCAGCTAGTGGACCAAACAAACTAGTCGGTTGACTCATTGGCCAATTTGTTAAACCAGCTAACAAGTCGGCCGAGTAGTCAGCCAATATGTTAAACCAGCTAAAATGTCAGCCGCCTAGTCAGTCAAGTTTTGTCACCTAGTTAACTAGCTAACCAACTAGTTAGTTCAACTAATTTACTCGTTTACCAACTAGTTAAAACAGTTAACTAACTCGTTAAGTCAGTTAAATATCTCATTAGCCAACCAGGTAAGTCAGCAAACTAAGTCTGTTGGCTAAACAGCTGGCTAGCTAAGAAAGCTAGCTAAGTCAGATAGGTCACTAATTAGCTAGCTATTTAAGTCAGCTACCTAAG
>NW_007185502.1:0-657 GCF_000164805.1 Carlito syrichta
TAGGTAGCTGACTTAACTGGACGACTTAACTAGTTAGGTAGTTGACTTAATACCTGAATTAAATAGTTAGCTAACATTTAAATAGCTGAATAACCAGATGACTTAACTAATTAGCTAACTAGTTAGTTAACAGAATTAAGTACCAGACTTAAATAGTTGGCTAGGCAGTGAGCTAGCTGACTTACCTAGCTGACTTAGCTAACTAGCTGGTTAGCTAGTTGATTTAGCTAGCTGCCTTAACTAGTTGGCTAACGAGATAGCTAGTTGACTTAATGAGTTGGTTAACGAGTTTGCTACCACTTTTAACTAGTTGGTAAATGATTTATCAAGCTGACTTAACCAGCTGTTTAATGAGTTAGCTAGGTGACTTAACTTGATGGCTGACAAGTTGGGCAACTAGTCAGCTCTGTTAACTATTTGAATGGATGGTGTGCTGAACTACTTAGTTGGCCAATTAGTAGGCCGACTAGTTAGCTGGCCTAACTTGTCATTTACTAGTTAGCTGAGCTAACATGTCAGCTCACAAGTTATGGGACTAGTCGAACGAATGGTTAGCTGACTTTACTAGTTGGCTGGGTAGGCAGCCGACCAGTTAGCTGACTTAACTAGTCAGCCAGTGAGTGTGGCAAGAGGGGAGCTGACTTTATTAATTGTCCG
>NW_007185503.1:0-1060 GCF_000164805.1 Carlito syrichta
TCCTGGAGTCTTTCCTGAGTGTCTAAAGTCTCTTCAGCTGTGATCGCTAGTCTCTCCCCTTTCTTCTCACTGCAGGCAGATAGATTTACTCAATGCTTGGGTTGGTTCCCTTGGCTTGCTGCCTGAGAGATCTGCCTCAAGACTAAATTGTCCATATCTGATTAAGTGTAGGGGTGGGGCTTCCACCTCCTGTTTGGTGAGGTTACCTTAGAAAGAAACCCAGGTGGATGCTGCTCATAGATGGGCAGGGCAATGGCGATCTCTGCTGGAAAGTAACCATGGTGGGCAGCTCCTCTATCACTGATCTTTTCTTTCCATCCATCCTTTCTCTCCACTCATCCAGGTCCATGGATGATACACTATGACAGGCTATGGTGTTATGTGCTTGGTGTCAGGCACTAGAAATCAGCAATGTAGCTGGGTGCTGCATATGGTGTGCCACCAGTGACTTGGAGTGGGGGAGGGAGTCCAGAGTTCCTGGAACCAAGAGTCAAGAGTGGTTGTTCAGCACCCCCTTAAGATATACTGTTCCCTTACACAACCATGGGGGTCATAGTTCCCAAGTTAGAGGTTAGGCAGAGCTGGTGGGTAAGTCATTGCAAGTCTCTGCCTGGTCACGGTGCTCCAGCTGTTCTCTGGACCTGCTGTAGTCAGGGGCAAGTTGGGGGAAGTGGAGTGTGAGTGTGGGTGCCTCAGTCAGAGTGGGGACCAGAGCTCCAAAGGGTGGGTGGTGGGTGGTGGCAGTGGTTTTGGATCCTGCACAGGGTTCTTCAGTCAGGACTAGAGCTGGTATCTCTGAGGGACAGGTGCCTAGAGCCTTCCTGGGTGATGGTGGCTTGAGATGGGAGTGGGTGGGGACCTGGAATCCAGGACAGGGACCTGGAACTCCAAGGGTTGAGCACTGGCTACAGCTTTGAGTGCTTCAACCCAGGCAGTGGTGCAGAGCCCGGAGGCACAGGTGCTGGAGGCCTGCATGGGTAGTGGCATCCTTGTGCCAGGTGGGGCACCCCAGGAGGGAATAGAGCCTATAGTTTCAAAGTCTCTTACAGAATTAACCAGG
>NW_007185504.1:0-844 GCF_000164805.1 Carlito syrichta
GGTGGGGCACCCCAGGAGGGAATAGAGCCTATAGTTTCAAAGTCTCTTACAGAATTAACCAGCCTATTTTTAGAACAGTGATTAAGTCATGAATTTGCAACAAGATTCCTAGGCATGTGTGAATTTAAACTAGTTACAAAATATCTCTCTTTGCCTTGGTTTTCTCATCTGTAAAGTGAAAATATTCATAGTTCCTACTTCATGGGGTTATGGAAAAGTATAAAATAGTATGGTGTAAAAATCTCCAAACTACTCAATACAGATAAGCTGTCACGGTTGTCTCTTAGCAATCCTCCACCCTATGTGCTTGTCCTATTGAACTACTTAAAATTCTTCCAGTATTCGCTGTTTACTCTTGCTTCTACATGTTTACATAGGTTGAATTCTAGTTGTAAAATACAGCATCTCTTCATTCCCTATGGTTCACTTAATTTCTTCTTATTTATACTTTTAATATATGCATCATCTTCACAAGAAAGCCTTCCCTGATCTCTTGTCATAACTAGGTCAGATGTTTCTCTGTGCTGTGCTCACAGTACTGTTTTCATTTCTAGTCATGGAGCTTATCTGTCTGTATCTCATCAGATTGTAAATTCTCTAGGGGTAAGGATCTTGTTTCCATTCCTAATGTTTAATGCAGAAACAGGCATTTGGTACTTTTGAATGACAGAAATAAATAAATGATGTGATCTCATTTTTTGGAATAATTGGTGAGCTAGTGATTCAATCCAAATATATTTCCTCTCAGAGTTTTATATTATAATTACCTATCAATTGCATGCTCACTGTATGCTATAACAATGGAAAAGTTCAAGAAAATTGCCTTGATACTGTGACCAGAACT
>NW_007185505.1:0-990 GCF_000164805.1 Carlito syrichta
GTCTCAGTGCAGGCTGATGTGCTCACAGCTTGGGTCAAATGGCCCAGGCCTACTGTGGGAGGAGAGTGGATCATGGACTCAACTGACTTGCTGCCTGTCAAGTCTACCATTCAGATCTGACCTCTGTGTGTTATGTTCTAGCCTCACAATGAAGAAGAAATCTAGACAGAAATGAATAGTTTTTAAGCCAGTACAGCTAATTTTATTCCTATTCTGTGAAGAGATTATAGGCACAGTCTTTCTTTTTCTAAATAATTCAATCTTTTAGAAATAGGAAAGTTATAGAAACATAGAAATTGAGAATAACAAAGTTGACTCAGTATTTGATCAAATTTCCTAAGATTTGTGTTCTCTTAAGCTGAATAATCTTTTTTTTATTTAATATCAGTTCTGAAAAACCTCTCTCTAGAGATTGGTTTTATTGACAATTTTTAATGTTCTTTGCTGTTTCTAAGCTTGAATTATGTCATAGACATCTGTATATCTTACTTAAAGAAAAGTATCTAACTCTATGGCTTATTTGATGTGTACAAATCGTATTTTTGTTTTAATACTTTAGATATGTACATCATGATTCTGGTTTAATTACCGACATGTTGCAAATACTCTTTCAGTTTATGGAAATGTCAAGCGGTTAGGTATTGACAGGTAAGAAACTTTAATAAAGCTTAACTTTGAACTCAGTGAAGATCACCCTTAGATAATTGGTATTATAATTGTGTTTTTGTTGTTGCTTTTGAAAAGATAAAGAAATTTGAAGTTATTTTGTTGCTGTCAGAATCTACCACCATGTATAAAGTAGATGTTACTTAAGACCATAATGGCATATTATATAAAAGAACAATCAACTACTAAGGTAAAAAGATTTTATAAAGTATAATTGGTTACTGCTACTTATTATTAATTGCCTCAGTCAGGGTTTTTAATTGCAGGTAACAGGGCAGTTCTGACTAATTCAAGCAGAAAAGGGAGTTATGAAAGCATATTGGT
>NW_007185506.1:0-887 GCF_000164805.1 Carlito syrichta
TTTCTTTTTCTAAATAATTCAATCTTTTAGAAATAGGAAAGTTATAGAAACATAGAAATTGAGAATAACAAAGTTGACTCAGTATTTGATCAAATTTCCTAAGATTTGTGTTCTCTTAAGCTGAATAATCTTTTTTTTATTTAATATCAGTTCTGAAAGACCTCTCTCTAGAGATTGGTTTTATTAACAATTTTTAATGTTCTTTGCTGTTTCTAAGCTTGAATTATGTCATAGACATCTGTATATCTTACTTAAAGAAAAGTATCTAACTCTATGGCTTATTTGATGTGTACAAATCGTATTTTTGTTTTAATACTTTAGATATGTACATCATGATTCTGGTTTAATTACCGACATGTTGCAAATACTCTTTCAGTTTATGGAAATGTCAAGCGGTTAGGTATTGACAGGTAAGAAACTTTAATAAAGCTTAACTTTGAACTCAGTGAAGATCACCCTTAGATAATTGGTATTATAATTGTGTTTTTGTTGTTGCTTTTGAAAAGATAAAGAAATTTGAAGTTATTTTGTTGCTGTCAGAATCTACCACCATGTATAAAGTAGATGTTACTTAAGACCATAATGGCATATTATATAAAAGAACAATCAACTACTAAGGTAAAAAGATTTTATAAAGTATAATTGGTTACTGCTACTTATTATTAATTGCCTCAGTCAGGGTTTTTAATTGCAGGTAACAGAGGGCAGTTCTGACTAATTCAAGCAGAAAAGGGAGTTATTGAAAGCATATTGGTTAGTTTACCAAACTGATGGGAAGGTTGTTTACCGAACTGATGGGAAGGTTCCTTACATAGGAACAAAGAAGACTAGGTAACATAAAAGGCATAGCTAAGAATCATGATAGAACCCATCTGGTGACAGTAATG
>NW_007185507.1:0-1024 GCF_000164805.1 Carlito syrichta
CTCAGTCAGGGTTTTAATTGCAGGTAACAGAGGGCAGTTCTGACTAATTCAAGCAGAAAAGGGAGTTATTGAAAGCATATTGGTTAGTTTACGAAACTGATGGGAAGGTTGTTTACCGAACTGATGGGAAGGTTCCTTACATAGGAACAAAGAAGACTAGGTAACATAAAAGGCATAGCTAAGAATCATGATAGAAACCCATCTGGTGACAGTAATGTGGCCACATGTTGCTGAGGTCTAGGCTCAACCACTGACAGCATAGCTGTTGCTGTTGCCTTTGGAAACTCAGTGTTGCTGCTGCCTCCTGTTGCCAAAATTCCTCCTTTGCTGCCCCATCTTCTTATTGCCTCTGACTGTTATAGGGGCCTTGGTGGGAATGTCATAGTGGAAGAATCTAAATTAAGCACCCATGTCATGCTGGAGGGTGATAGGGAGGTGGGCTTTGCCTTATGTGAAGACTCATAAAGTGGGAACTTTCCTACTTTTAGGAAGGGAGTCAAGGCACTAGCAGACCCTACGCTTTCACCCACATTATGTCTTCTACCTATGGGTTGCTTGTGATAGATTTGTTTGCTGCTTATGAAACAGTCATAGTGAGATGTCGGTGACCAGCACTGACCAAGGGTGGGTTAGGACCCGCACCAGAGAATCTGGACAGCGAGAAGAGACCACTCAGAGGCAGTTCTTCTGGGAACAGTCTGATCAGGACTGAAGTCAATTTTATTCAAACCTTTTCCAACTTATATACCATTTTCTATACCCTCCAGCAGTGTGATAATCACTTGCTAGGGGCGTACAAGTTCCGTGCTTTACAAACTATGCATCACAAGACCACCACGAGATCTGCAATTTCCAAACAAATAATTCGAATTCCATGATGCCTGACGTGCTTACATTAAGGTCACAGGTGCACAATTTCAATACAAATCGTTCAAAGTGTTTTCCGTAATGTTCAATGAATCATTCATATTATACTCTTTGTTCTAAACCCTGATTAATACAAAAAACTTTTTCTAAGTTAACT
>NW_007185508.1:0-2988 GCF_000164805.1 Carlito syrichta
GACTGACATTAGGGGGCTCTTTATCCATGACTGATGCACTCCACAACCTAAGGAAGACCGAACAACCAAAGAAGCCGGGAAAAAGACAAAATGCAGACAATCATTTGGTCTGGGGGCCTTTGTCTCACTGACCACTGCCAACTCCAAGACACAGACGTGCATGTGCACACACACATACACACACACACATACACTTGCTACAAGCTGTAGTCACAAGAGATTGCTTTGGGCCATCATCTAATTTGAAATGTCAATGTAATCATTTCTTTCACTCCTTCCTATGCATGGTTCTGTGTTTAGAATCTGGACTCTGTTTCACTGACACATTTTTAAAATCTCTGTTTCAGTTGCAAATGGTCCTTACCTGTTTGTATTGATTGATTGACTGACTGACTGATGGATTCTTCACACTCAATAGGAACTATTCTCCATTATTAGAAGTGTGATTAAGGCAGGACTTTTCTGCCTTGCACTCTGCATCTGCCAGAGCGGAGTTAAACAGAAACTACTACAGGCATTTCAGGAAGGAAGGACTGCAATGTCGGAAACTAGAGTGTGTACTCTGTGCTGGGTGCTGTTGACTGCATTACTTGCGACGACTGATTGAGTCCTCAAAGCTCTACAAGGCAGACATGATTATTGCTGCCAGTTTGTAGGTGAAGAAGCTGAGGCAGATGAGAGTTGAACAACTTGCCGTAGGGCTCCATAGCAGGGAGGAATGGGATTGGTTTCCCCACACTCTGGCTCCATCATTGGTGACCACAAGCAGTGTCACACTCAGTGGCTGGAGCCTGGTTCCCTGCTGAGGGCAGACTTTCTACTCCCTTCTTCCTTCCTTCCCTCAAGAAACACGCCCCAGGGAGTGGTAAAACCCTGATGAAAGGGGCTTATTCACAATCAGATTGAGGTTGGGCATGGGTCCATGGACATTGAGAGACAAGCTGGAGGGACTCGCTCACACAGAGAAAGGTGACAGCAATCCTCCTCTGGGGTATTGTGACTGCACTTCTAGGGGTGTGAGCACGGCACCAGACAGGTTGTTGTCAAGGGCATTCTCTGGAGTCAAGGGTCCATTTTCATCATGAGATTTTCAAAGGTACAGAAACTCACCTGCCCCTCAGCTCCCCAGAGAAAAAGTGTGAAGCACCGCGCGGAGCCTGGAGAGGCAGGTAGACAGGTGTGTAGCATACAGCGGGGGCCTCACAGCAACTACAAAGCAAGAGGGTCGTGGTGCCCAGGACTTTAGGGATACATTGTTGGACCCCTTGTGCACCAACTGTTATACATAGACTTGGGAGATTGTGGTCTGAGTGTCAGGTTACGTCTCAACTATGCTCCTAGTCCTTATACTCACACTCATTATAACTTGAATGAAGATTGCTTTTTTGCAGGGGTGCCTTCTTCACACCTCTCGGTTTTCCCTTTCCCAGTAAGGGGCTTCCTTATGAGCTAGGTTATTCATGCTATAACCTTGCCGGATAAATTCTTGGTTGCTAAATTTATCAGTAGCAAAAATCATTGCTTTACATTTAATTTACCTATTCTAAAGTGTAGAGACTGCCATAATTGGTTCCTTTATTCACAAATGTTTAAATTACATTAGCTTCACATGAAATTTTCCTCCGTTGAACATCATTGGGGAAGCAGGCATGGCTATCTCTCCACAAATCCCTATGTAAGAAACATACCTTAAAATTCTAATGTGGTACCTAGTTTCTGTTTTCAGTGCTCATCCTGTGGTGTTTCCATCCTAGAAACTTAAACTCGGCAGTATAAAGATTGTACTCACCTCTGATAATCAACTCACCTCAAAAAGCCCAGTGCAGTATTTTATGTGAATCTGACACAGTATCAAGACTGAGGGCAGATACCTGTAGTTTTCTTAGTTTTTTGCTCCCATGAGAGAGATTGATGGACTCATCTAAGGTTAAGCTGAGGAGATTGGAACGTGCAAAGCTTGTATCTAAAGCCCGGGCTCCTATTCACCTCTCCTTAGTGCATCTCTGTGTCAGTTTGAACACATGCCTGGCCCATACTCTCCCCTCATCACCAAACAGAACTGGAGTTTATCAGGTAGAGTTAGGTATTGGCACCAAAAAATGCTCCATTTTCTTAGATATATCAGGATGTTTACCTCCAAGGCCACTGCGATTTCTTTTGAAGGCAGACCTGGACCAGAGGGTATGGAGGGAGAGGGCCGACTCGCTGTCTCCTTGTCTCTCTTTCCCTGAGTCCTAAGGCCTGACTGGTTCAGAACCAAGAGGAGCCATGGCGACGACAGTGACTCATAAGGACCTTAAGAAACTTGTGACCACACCCACCTGCAAGATTCAAATGCTGGTCACTGTGACTTCTGATGTTACCTGAATTCCTATTGGTTCAGGACTGAACATGGAGAGTGGACCTTGCTGGGAGAGGAGGCAGATGTTACCCATGGATGTGTACTACGTTTGTATAGCATAGAACACTCTGCTTTCTTGCTCTTAGAGCTCATCCCTGGCTGGCACAAAATTCCTTCATTAAAATAGCTCCTATGTGAGGAGTTGACATTACCCAGTGCATCTCACCATGTCCTCTGGGCAAAGTTCAACAAATTTGAAGCCATGTTCCCGTCAGGAGCTTAGCATCAGGTAGAATTTTCTAATTACCTCTCTCCCTGCATCCAGGCTTGGTCATGATTCTGCATTTACTACTTTTATAATATGCAATTCACTTCAGTGTGGTGATTGCAGAAATTTCGGCTGTGAGTACCCGTTTGTCTCCAGCCATATTCCCTTCCAAGTCTCTGATGTAAACAACTATATTGTTAACTTGAAGGTGTGACCCATGTGGGTATTGTCTGGAGGCAGGGCAGGAATTTTACAGGCTGTCTGAGGGATACTGGTGGGGAGTATGCTTTGTATTTTTCATAGTGCTGCTCTCTCGAGGAGCTAAGATGACTGATGAGAAGCAGCTTCCCCCACACTGGGTGCCCCACTGAGTCCTCTG
>NW_007185509.1:0-723 GCF_000164805.1 Carlito syrichta
TGATTTTTTTTATATTATCTTTTTGTCTTTCTATGTCCTGGATTTGGGCTTTTTATTTTGGTGATCTGGTCTCGTCTGCTGAAATTAGGGTTTTTGTGGTCTTGCTTTTCCAGCTTTCTTTAGGTGGCTTGTTAGGTTGTGAATTTCTGTTCCTTCCATTTTCTTCATGTGTGTTTGTAGGGATATAAATACCCCTCTTACTACAGCTTTCAGGGCATCCCAGAGATTCTGGTAAGATGTTTCTTCATTTTCATTTGTTTCCAGGTATCTTTTGATCCCTGTTTTGATTTCGTCATTGACCCAGGAGTTGTTTAGCATCATGCTGTTTAGTGTCCATGTCTTTGTGGGTTTTGGGGGGACTTTGTTGGTGTCAATGTTTATTTTTATTCCACTGTGGTCTGAGAAGGTGTTTGATAGAATTTCGGCCCTTTTAAATTTGCTTATGCTTGATTTATGGCCGAGTATGTGGTAGATCTTAGAATATGTTCCATGTGGTGATGAGTAGAATGTGTATTCTGTGGTCTTTGGATGGAGTGTTCTGTAGGTATCAATTAAGTCCATTTGGTCCAAAGTCACATTGAGGTTCCAGATCTCCTTGCTGATTTTTTGTCCTGATGATCTGTCTAGGTTTGTGAGTGGGGTATTAAAGTCCCCAGTTATGATAGTGGTAGAGTCAATATCTTTCTTTAGTTTTCCAAGAAGTTGCTTTATGAAAGTTGGCCC
>NW_007185510.1:0-681 GCF_000164805.1 Carlito syrichta
GCTGAGGAGACACAGACATAAATGATGATTTCTGAAGATCACTGCAAACAACTGAATCAAATCAACTGAAATTTTCGTGATGAAACATAAAACTAATTTGTAAAACAATATAAGCCAGGCTAGTGAATCAGTAAACATTCTCACAATTATGCTCATGTGCACATTTGGGGTGACCTCAAGTCACAAGTCAACATTTTCTCAAGTGATAAGGATGCCTGATTATAGCCTAAAATCATAGTGCCACTAGCACAGTGAGAAAAGGGCACAAATGGTACCAACACATAACTCCCATCGTGTCTTTTCACTCCTGAAAATTACACTTATTTCTAAAATACAAAGTCAAAAGACAAAACAGTCAATTAAAAATTATGAATCGTTTTCTATTTTAGCAGCTACCAATAAGATTCAGCTTTGTTTTACAGTAACCTTAACAGTTTACAGTAATGTATTATGCAAAAGAATTTACAATGTGCAAATTATTCACACAAATGTTCTTTAGCTAATAACCCCCTACTTAATTTTAATACAACATGATGTATCACATTTCAATTTACTGAAAACCTTCAGTAATTCTGCTGTGGCATAAAAGGATTTGGGTCTGCTTTCTTAAACAATGAGGTGAATTTGCCAATAAAAGTATTTCCCCCACAAAGGTCACCTTGAACTACCTACAACAAAAGA
>NW_007185511.1:0-844 GCF_000164805.1 Carlito syrichta
TCAGTTTCCGTGTGAATGTATCTAAACGTCAGGCAAATAAATCAGCCATCTTACTAAGCATCTTACTGTCTAGATTTATTTTCAGGAGCCATTGCGACTAAACAAAATTTATGAGGAATAAAAAAAATACAAGGAAACTCAGGTAACAAGTTAATCCACTCGACAATTATCTTAAAAGCAGCATTTCCTATAGAACAAGATAAAGAAACTATCAAAAAGCACTTCTCAAAGTATCATTTTTGCATGTCAAAAAAAGAATTAACTTAGAATAAATATATAATTAACAGTATATTCTGTGCTAAACCTGAATATATTTACCTGTTAAATATATAATTAGCCTAATCCCAAACATTTGGGAGGCTGAGGTGAGTGGACTGCCTGATCCCGTGGGTTTGAGACCCACCTGGGCAACTTGGCAAGACCTCATCTCTACAATAAATCCAAAATCAGCTGGGCGTGGTAGTGTGCACCTGTCATTCCAGCTACTTGGAAGGCTGAGGCGGAAGGATCACCGGAGCCCAGCAGGTCGAGGCTGCGGTGGCCGGGAGTGGCTACTGCACTCCAGTCTGGGAAAGAGTGAGACTCCAACTCAACAAATAAATAAATATATATATATTTAACAGTATGTTCCCTGTAACAAAGGAATCCCTTAGTGCAGTAAAACAAAGTCCTGTCAAACACCTAATTTTTACAAAGAAGCATGAAGTTCTTTCACAATGACTCCAACTCTACTTATAGTAACAGAGTAAAAACTTGAGATGAAAGTCAAAAGGACTAAAGTCAAAGATCCAGTTAGGCATGAGTTGTGGGTTTTGATTTTTATTCTTATTTTTATCTACAAATA
>NW_007185512.1:0-829 GCF_000164805.1 Carlito syrichta
TCCTTGGATGCAATCATATTTGAAGTAAGCTATTGAGTTGCAGCGGTTCATTTCTGTGATTTAAAAAAAAATTCTTGATCGGGTGTGGTGGCTCAAGCCTGTCAACCCAGCACTGTGGGAGGACGAGGCGTGAGGATTGCTAGAGTCCAGGAGTTCAAGACCAGCATGGGCAATGTGGTGAGACCTCTTCTCTACAATAAATCAAAAAATTAGCCAGGTGTAGTGGTGTGTGCCTATAGTTCCAGCTGCTTGGAAGGCTGAGGCGGAAGGATCGCTGGAGCATGCCACTACACTCCAGACTGGGCAACAGAGTAAGACTCTCACTCAAAAAAAAGAACAATTCTTAAAACTAGCCATCTTGATGCTTCTCTGCAGGAAGAATGTTTCCTGAACCAGAGTATGTGGTATCACACCAGAGTATGTGAGTATGACACGCCGTTTTCTCACATTTTTGAGCCATTCTGCATTCCAGATAAATGGAAGTGTTACGATGTCCTTCGAAAGATGATCAACTATTAACCGTTTAGGTAGGTACACCCCGCATTTTGAGAGAGCTTATATGTGCCCCTGACATTAATAGACCATTAGCCAAGGAGCAGCAGTCATTGATGTGTTGTATTTTGGGAAAAGACAACTTTCAGAACAAAATGTGTACCTCAGAAAAAAAATTCAAAGTTAAAGTCATATGCTTATGTGTAACGGAAACATTATCAGCATATACATGGTGTGATTTCTAGAAAACAGATGCAGCATATGTTAACATGGAAAGATCACCAGGTGAAGATGCCCTCTACCATGGTTTAGATTGCAAATATGCTTTATGCCACTG
>NW_007185513.1:0-838 GCF_000164805.1 Carlito syrichta
AGTAAGCTATTGAGTTGCAGCGGTTCATTTCTGTGATTAAAAAAAAAATTCTTGATCGGGTGTGGTGGCTCAAGCCTGTCAACCCAGCACTGTGGGAGGCCGAGGCGTGAGGATTGCTAGAGTCCAGGAGTTCAAGACCAGCATGGGCAATGTGGTGAGACCTCTTCTCTACAATAAATCAAAAAATTAGCCAGGTGTAGTGGTGTGTGCCTATAGTTCCAGCTGCTTGGAAGGCTGAGGCAGAAGGATCGCTGGAGCGTGCCACTACACTCCAGACTGGGCAACAGAGTAAGACTCTCACTCAAAAAAAAAGAACAATTCTTAAAACTAACCATCTTGATGCTTCTCTGCAGGAAGAATGTTTCCTGAACCAGAGTATGTGGTATCACACCAGAGTATGTGAGTATGACACGCCGTTTTCTCACATTTTTGAGCCATTCTGCATTCCAGATAAATGGAAGTGTTACGATGTCCTTCGAAAGATGATCAACTATTAACCGTTTAGGTAGGTACACCCCGCATTTTGAGAGAGCTTATATGTGCCCCTGACATTAATAGACCATTAGCCAAGGAGCAGCAGTCATTGATGTGTTGTATTTTGGGAAAAGACAAGTTTCAGAACAAAATGTGTACCTCAGAAAAAAATTCAAAGTTAAAGTCATATGCTTATGTGTAACGGAAACATTATCAGGCATATACATGGTGTGATTTCTAGAAAACAGATGCAGGCATATGTTAACATTGAAAGATCACCAGGTGAAGATGCCCCTCTACCATGGTTTAGATTGCAAATATGCTTTTATGCCACTGTAGATCAATTTCTAACTTTATTTCTGTA
>NW_007185514.1:0-808 GCF_000164805.1 Carlito syrichta
TCTACATATATATTTTTCTTTAAAAAAGCAAAACCACCATTTAAACATAAGCTTTAGTCACAGTCCAAATATCTATTTGCCATTTCCTCTCCCTTGATGACTTCTCTTTCAAGAAAATCACACACACACATACACACACACACACACTCACACACACTCACTTCAACAGGAGAGATATACATTATATAATATATATTCTGTATGAAGTAGAAGATTCTTCCTGTCTTTAGGTCACAAAGTGCAAAAACCACATATTGAGTTGCATATTTTCTATTCATTGTTAGCCCTTATTTTAAAAATCAGACACCTGGCTTAACATTTTATGGAGAAAAGTTTAAAAGCCCATAACAACAGCAGCAAAATCAACAGGAGCATTGTAAAACATAAAATAGCAGCATCTATATCACAGAAAATCTCTAAAATATCTATTTTTAATTGATTGCAAAGTAATTCAATCAGTTGTAAAAGTAAAACTATTTTGTCATGCATGTTTGGAAGAGTTCAATTCATTTGCATTCATGTAATCACAAAGAAAACATGAAAAAAAGACCGCTATTACCCAATGGATCGATGTTTTCTTTCTTCACAAAATAAGTGAATTATCATATACCAGTTTTAAAAATCACAGATTTCTGAAATGACATTCACAGCATAATTTCTTGATATTTCATTTACTATTTTATATCAACTGATGCATTTTAACACATGCACACTTTTGCACAATTGCCAGGGGAAAAATAGCCTAAACCAAATTGAAAAATTACCATAACTACTAGTTCAATATGTGTAGTGAAAATAGAGACATGTG
>NW_007185515.1:0-847 GCF_000164805.1 Carlito syrichta
TCATATACCAGTTTTAAAAATCACAGATTTCTGAAATGACATTCACAGCATAATTTCTTGATATTTCATTTACTATTTTATATCAACTGATGCATTTTAACACATGCACACTTTTGCACAATTGCCAGGGGAAAAATAGCCTAAACCAAATTGAAAAATTACCATAACTACTAGTTCAATATGTGTAGTGAAAATAGAGACATGTGTTCTTCCATTTATTCTTTTGAGTTGATCAGTCCTTGTGTGTCTTTTCCCATCAAATGAAACTTTGGAGAAGGAAAGTTAAAGTTTTAACAAAAAGAAAGTGCCTTAGAAATTTCAAATTATGTCAATACAGATATATCATGTTTAGATTAAATAAAATACAGTACTTTAAAGAATAGTAATATATACTGATGGACTACTGATAGCTATCTTTATATTCCTTCAAGATGATGATATTTATTAAATAAACTTCTGCAGGCAGATATGGCAATTCATGAATCATTATGCCAAAATATTTATAAATCAACTCATTGTTCACTTGTTATGATATACATTGGAACTCTATAACAGTACTTGATTGCCACTCTAAGGAACCTGAATAATGCATTTCAGAAGACTTGCACACCCCCAAACAATTCTGGATTAATAGCCGAGCAAACAAGAAGAAATGTACTCCACTCCAGCAAAACCTGTTATAACATCAATCTGACTTTTCCTTAACACTTACTGCTTACTTCTCACACATT
The DNA here is from genome assembly GCF_000164805.1 of Carlito syrichta. Taxonomy (NCBI): domain Eukaryota; kingdom Metazoa; phylum Chordata; class Mammalia; order Primates; family Tarsiidae; genus Carlito; species Carlito syrichta. Next base: position 732 of record NW_007185515.1, read on the forward strand.
CTCCACAACAAAGTTTCCTCTCCCAGAAGCAGTTCATTGGGGAATCTCTATCACATGCTCATTCATCCACAGAAAGAGAAATTTAGTGATTAACAGGATCACAGATAACTTATTCC
>NW_007185516.1:0-824 GCF_000164805.1 Carlito syrichta
AAATTATACAATGTTATCTCATAATTAAGTATACTAAATAAATAAATTGAATAATGCCACATAGCTGAACCAGGATTTTTTTTTTAATTATTGCTTAGGATTAAATATATCTAATTCTAAAACAGGTGTCTTTCCACCCAACTATACCATAAATTGTTAACTATGACCATACAATTGTCTTCAATTTTTTCTAATAGCTTAGGAAATTCATCAAACAAACTTTAGTTGATTTCTATAATACTTTGGCATTTGATTAAAGTTGCAATGATATCTAACAATTGATGGCAAAAATTATTTTGTCTTAGTGAAATTTAAAAACATTTATCTCCTGTTTAATTTTCAGGAGTGACTGAATGTGTATATTCATATAATAACATAGATAAGTTGTATTTAATTAATATTAAGTTGACAGAAATATACTATTTCAGCCAAAACATAACACACAATGCAATGTTTGTTTTCTAGCCCTTTGCTTCTTCTACTAGTCTGTGAAATCAAGCATTTAAATGATTTTTAGTAGAATATCAAAGGAATGAAGAAGGTTCATTTCCTTTCTCCTTCTTTATTTTCTTTGGTCGAACAAGTTTCTTAAGAACTTGCTATCCAACTAACTGAAAGTAGAGCAGCGGACAATCAGAAATTGTTTAACCCTCATGGAGTTTGCAGATTATTAAGAAAGTAATCATATTAAGTAACAACTTTATCATGAATGCTGTTTAAGGAAAAGCCTTCAGAAAACTTCCTGGAGTGGCATATAAAGTGAACATTGAGTGAGAAAAAGAACTAAAATAGGTAAAAGGGAGATGAATGGAGGTGTACTGAAG
>NW_007185517.1:0-787 GCF_000164805.1 Carlito syrichta
TTAGGAAATTCATCAAACAAACTTTAGTTGATTTCTATTATACTTTGGCATTGATTAAAGTTGCAATGATATCTAACAATTGATGGCAAAAATTATTTTGTCTTAGTGAAATTTAAAAACATTTATCTCCTGTTTAATTTTCAGGAGTGACTGAATGTGTATATTCATATAATAACATAGATAAGTTGTATTTAATTAATATTAAGTTGACAGAAATATACTATTTCAGCCAAAACATAACACACAATGCAATGTTTGTTTTCTAGCCCTTTGCTTCTTCTACTAGTCTGTGAAATCAAGCATTTAAATGATTTTTAGTAGAATATCAAAGGAATGAAGAAGGTTCACTTCCTTTCTCCTTCTTTATTTTCTTTGGTCGAACAAGTTTCTTAAGAACTTGCTATCCAACTAACTGAAAGTAGAGCAGCGGACAATCAGAAATTGTTTAACCCTCATGGAGTTTGCAGATTATTAAGAAAGTAATCATATTAAGTAACAACTTTATCATGAATGCTGTGTAAGGAAAAGCCTTCAGAAAACTTCCTGGAGTGGCATATAAAGTGAACATTGAGTGAGAAAAAGAACTAAAATAGGTAAAAGGGAGATGAATGGAGGTGTACTGAAGTGTGCAAGTTGGGTAAATGCAATTCCCAATGTCAAACCACAGCAAAATGACTAGATCATCTTTCAGGCACAAACATACACTTATGCACATATTCACACATATACAACATCTTTACAACCCATATAATATACTCTGGCTGCACTATAAAAATTACTCTCAAAC
>NW_007185518.1:0-763 GCF_000164805.1 Carlito syrichta
TATTTCAAGCCAGAGGCAAACTAGAAAAGAATCTGGATTTTCTGACTTCTAGTTATATGTAGTTCAACCATTTGAAATGATAGTTAGTGACCATTGCTTATAAAACTTTGACAGACCTGTTTAATTTTGCCTACGGACTGCTTATTGTTATCTCAAAAGTTTTTGCATATAATTTCAAAAGGAAAACAAGTAGAACGTGGTTGCTTTAGATATCATAACGCTTTTTGTGAAGTTTGCTTTCTCTAAGTGTGCTTTTAAAATTTGATCTCCATAAATTATTGATAGACTGCAATACAATAGAACATTTTTTGAACTGGAAAGACAGATAACCTAATCTAGTGTCTCATGGTCTTGAATAGCATGTGGACTCGTGCTAATAAAAAATGTTTCTTAAGCCAGGTTCGGTGGCTCAGGCTGTAATCTCGCACCTTCGGAGGCTGAGGTGAGTGGATTGCCTGAGCCCGCAGGTTCGACACCCGCCTGGGCAACTTGGCGAGACCTCATCTTTACAATAAATCAAAAAATTAGCCAGGCATGGTAGCGCGCGCCTGTAGTTCCAGCTACTTGGAAGACTGAGGTGGAAGGATCCCTGGAGCCCAGCAGGAGCCCAGCAGGTGGAGGCTGCGGTGGCCCGGAGCGGTCACTGCATTCTCCAGTCTGGGTGAAAGGGTGAGACTCCAATTCAAAAAAATAGAAAAAAAGAAAAAAAATGTTTCTCAGCCTCTAGATACATAGTGAATTCCATTTTAGAAACATTGTATTA
>NW_007185519.1:0-760 GCF_000164805.1 Carlito syrichta
TCCTTTGTTCAGGAGTATGTTGTTTATTTTTCACATATTTGATTTTTTTCAGTTTTCCTCCTATTATTCATTTCTAGTTTATGTCACTGTGATCAGAGAAAATATTTAGTATGATTTTAATTTCTTAAATTTGTTAAGACTTGTTTTATAGCCTAACATATCATCCATCCTGGAAAATGTTTCATGTGCACTTGAGAAGAATGTGTCTTCTGGAGCTGTTGCATGGAGTGTTCTGTATGTGTCTGTTAGGTCCATTTGGGCTGTAATGTTGTTCATGCCTGCTGTTTCCTAACTGATTTTCTGTTGTATCTATCCATTATTGTATGTTAGGTGTGGAAGTCCCCTGCTATTGTTGTATTGATGTCTATTTTACCCTTCTGTTAATATTTGTTTTATATATTTAGTTGCAATTATATATATATTATATATATAATTGTTTTATATATTGTTGAGTATACATATATTTACAGTTGCTATATCCTCTTGATGAATTAACCCCTTTATCATTATGTAATGGTTTTTTTTTTTTTTTGAGTTGGAGTCTCACTCTGTCGCCCAGACTGGAGTGCAGTGGCCACTCCCCGCCACCACAGCCTCAACCTGCTGGGCTCCGGTGATCCTTCTGCCTCAGCCCTCCAAGTAGCCGGAATTACAGGCATGTGCTACCATGCCCAGCTTATTATTTTTTTTTATGATTTTTATTGTAGAGATGAGGTCTCGCTGCCCAGGCAGGTCTCGAACCTACAGGCTCAGGCAATCC
>NW_007185520.1:0-842 GCF_000164805.1 Carlito syrichta
CTTTCCTCCTATTATTCATTTCTAGTTTTATGTCACTGTGATCAGAGAAAATATTTAGTATGATTTTAATTTTCTTAAATTTGTTAAGACTTGTTTTATAGCCTAACATATCATCCATCCTGGAAAATGTTTCATGTGCACTTGAGAAGAATGTGTCTTCTGGAGCTGTTGCATGGAGTGTTCTGTATGTGTCTGTTAGGTCCATTTGGGCTGTAATGTTGTTCATGCCTGCTGTTTCCTAACTGATTTTCTGTTGTATCTATCCATTATTGTATGTTAGGTGTGGAAGTCCCCTGCTATTGTTGTATTGATGTCTATTTTACTCTTCTGTTAATATTTGTTTTATATATTTAGTTGCAATTATATATATACTATATATAATTGTTTTATATATTGTTGAGTATACATATATTTACAGTTGTTATATCCTCTTGATGAATTAACCCCTTTATCATTATGTAATGGTTTTTTTTTTTTTTTTTTTTGAGTTGGAGTCTCACTCTGTCGCCCAGACTGGAGTGCAGTGGCCGCTCCCGGCCACTGCAGCCTCAACCTGCTGGGCTCCGGTGATCCTTCCGCCTCAGCCCTCCAAGTAGCCGGAATTACAGGCATGTGCTACCATGCCCAGCTTATTATTTTTTTTTATGATTTTTATTGTAGAGATGAGGTCTCACTGCCCAGGCAGGTCTCGAACCTACAGGCTCAGGCAATCCACTCACTTCAGATTTTTTTTTTTGGCCTACTGTGATAAGTTTTCTACTTAAAGTCTATTTTGTGTGACAAAAAGTATTGCCACGTCTGTTCTGTGTGTGTGTGTGCGTGCGCACGTGTGTGTGTGTCAG
>NW_007185521.1:0-839 GCF_000164805.1 Carlito syrichta
CCTGGAAAATGTTTCATGTGCACTTGAGAAGAATGTGTCTTCTGGAGCTGTTGCATGGAGTGTTCTGTATGTGTCTGTTAGGTCCATTTGGGCTGTAATGTTGTTCATGCCTGCTGTTTCCTAACTGATTTTCTGTTGTATCTATCCATTATTGTATGTTAGGTGTGGAAGTCCCCTGCTATTGTTGTATTGATGTCTATTTTACTCTTCTGTTAATATTTGTTTTATATATTTAGTTGCAATTATATATATATTATATATATAATTGTTTTATATATTGTTGAGTATACGTATATTTACAGTTGTTATATCCTCTTGATGAATTAACCCCTTTATCATTATGTAATGGTTTTTTCTTTTTTTTTTGAGTTGGAGTCTCACTCTGTCGCCCAGACTGGAGTGCAGTGGCTGCTCCCGGCCACTGCAGCCTCAACCTGCTGGGCTCCGGTGATCCTTCTGCCTCAGCCCTCCAAGTAGCCGGAATTACAGGCATGTGCTACCATGCCCAGCTTATTATTTTTTTTTTTTATGATTTTTATTGTAGAGATGAGGTCTCACTGCCCAGGCAGGTCTCGAACCTACAGGCTCAGGCAATCCACTCACTTCAGATTTTTTTTTTTGGCCTACTGTGATAAGTTTTCTACTTAAAGTCTATTTTGTGTGACAAAAAGTATTGCCACGTCTGTTCTGTGTGTGTGTGTGCGTGCGCACGTGTGTGTGTGTCAGAGTCTCACCCTGTCGCCCAGGCTGCAGTGCATGGCATGCTCACAGCCACTACAGCCTCGACTTGTTGGGTTCAGTTGATCCTTTCCACCTCAGCCTTCCAAGTAGCTGGAACT
>NW_007185522.1:0-902 GCF_000164805.1 Carlito syrichta
GGAAGTCCCCTGCTATTGTTGTATTGATGTCTATTTTACTCTTCTGTTAATATTTGTTTTATATATTTAGTTGCAATTATATATATATATTATATATATAATTGTTTTATATATTGTTGAGTATACATATATTTACAGTTGTTATATCCTCTTGATGAATTAACCCCTTTATCATTATGTAATGGTTTTTTTTTTTTTTTTGAGTTGGAGTCTCACTCTGTCGCCCAGACTGGAGTGCAGTGGCCGCTCCCGGCCACTGCAGCCTCAACCTGCTGGGCTCCGGTGATCCTTCCGCCTCAGCCCTCCAAGTAGCCGGAATTACAGGCATGTGCTACCATGCCCAGCTTATTATTTTTTTTTTTATGATTTTTATTGTAGAGATGAGGTCTCACTGCCCAGGCAGGTCTTGAACCTACAGGCTCAGGCAATCCACTCACTTCAGATTTTTTTTTTTGGCCTACTGTGATAAGTTTTCTACTTAAAGTCTATTTTGTGTGACAAAAAGTATTGCCACGTCTGTTCTGTGTGTGTGTGTGCGTGCGCACGTGTGTGTGTGTCAGAGTCTCACCCTGTCGCCCAGGCTGCAGTGCATGGCATGCTCACAGCCACTACAGCCTCGACTTGTTGGGTTCAGGTGATCCTTCCACCTCAGCCTTCCAAGTAGCTGGAACTACAGACTTGTGTCACCATGCCTGACTAATTTTTATTGATTTGTTGTATTGACAAGGTCTCAACAAGTTGCCCAGGCTGGTATCAAACCTCTGGGTTCAAGCAATCCTCTCTCCTTGGCCTACCAAAGTGCTAGGATGACAGGCGTGAGACACTGCACCTAGCCACCTCTGTTCTTTTTTGGTTACTATTTGCATTAAATATTTATTCCAGTACCTTCACTTTCAGCATAT
>NW_007185523.1:0-830 GCF_000164805.1 Carlito syrichta
CTTGTGTCACCATGCCTGACTAATTTTTATTGATTTGTTGTATTGACAAGGTCTCAACAAGTTGCCCAGGCTGGTATCAAACCTCTGGGTTCAAGCAATCCTCTCTCCTTGGCCTACCAAAGTGCTAGGATGACAGGCGTGAGACACTGCACCTAGCCACCTCTGTTCTTTTTTGGTTACTATTTGCATTAAATATTTATTCCAGTACCTTCACTTTCAGCATATGTGTGTCCTTAAAGCTAAAGTGAGTTTCTTTTAGCCAGCAAATAGTTGGATATTGGGTTTTTTTAAGTCAATTCAGCCACTGTCTTTTGATTATAGATTTAATTCACATATATTCAAAGCAATAATTGATAGGTGAGGACTTACTATTACAGTTGTATTAATTGTTTTCTAACTATTTTGCATTTTTTGTATTTCCTTTGTAACTTTCTTCCTCTTTTTCTGCCTTCTTTTGTTGTATGATGACTTTTTGTAGGTATGTTTTACTAAAGTATTTTTGCTAAATACTTTATGAAAGTATACTAAATACTTTTTGTTTTATTTTTATTTTTTATTGTTTGTTTTTTTAAATCAATATTTTTTATTTTAAAATTGTGGGGTACAGTTAAGGGTTGAAAGTATTTTTACTAAAGTTAAAAGTAATTTATATACCACCATTACAGTATAAGGGTATTCTGAATTTGATTATATTCTTACATTTACATTGTTATATTTTGTATGTGTTGGCATTAGTGCCCTTTTATTTCAACTTGAAGAACTACTTTTCACAATTCTTATACAGCATTACATAGTGACAAAAGGGTCAATACATCAAGCAAATATAACAA
>NW_007185524.1:0-722 GCF_000164805.1 Carlito syrichta
CAAGATCAAAGCCAAGGTGTGTGCTGAGTTTTGGCTTCTTAAACGCAGAATGTCCTGTACAGTAAGCAAACTGGACTCCCTAATTCTTTTCCAGACTTGTTGCTGACAAACTACACCTTTTCCCTTCCTATACCAACAAGGTTTTTCTATTTTTAATCCAAGGGCAGACTGTATTTTTATCCTTAACAAATGATTTGGTTCATTATTTCAGCCCAAGGATATCCAGAACCTATGATAAAGTGCTCTTCCTTTGCCTCCACATTTCTGGCAATTTACAGATGCCACCTTCTATATCCTCCTCCAGATTCCTGGCAAAAATAAACAGGACACAACTTTCAAAATTACAGTTGTAAATGAATACATACATTCATGATCATAGGAAAACATCCGCCTTTATTTTATTGTTTTCAGAGAAAGAAAAACATGCCCAGTGTGTTTCTCTGCTTTTGAAGAGTGGAGACGCTCTCTGGAACCTACAAGAGGAAGCTTCTCTTGCACTGTGGGAGGGGAGGTGGGCTGGTGAAAGGGCCCTGGGGGGTATTCTTTGGGCTTTCTGGGCTGTCTGCAATGACAGTGAAGGCCAGATGTATCTGAGTAAGACACAAGAGGAACTGGCAATGTCCCCACAGGGATGTTTCCTCCTGTCACTGCCCCTTGTGTTGCTATTGTTGTTTTTCTTCTTATTACACAGTAAGGAAAAAAAATATTTGCTTTGCAATGTC
>NW_007185525.1:0-1065 GCF_000164805.1 Carlito syrichta
TAAACAGGACACAACTTTCAAAATTACAGTTGTAAAAGGAACACATACATTCGTGATCATAGGAAAACATCCGTCTTTATTTTATTGTTTTCAGAGAAAGAAAAACATGCCCAGCCTGTTTCTCTGCTTTTGCAGAGTGGAGACGCTCTCTGGAACCTACAAGAGGAAGCTTCTCTGGCACTGTGGGAGGGGAGGTGGGCTGGTGAAAGGGCCCTGGGGGGTATTCTTTGGGCTTTCTGGGCTGTCTGCAATGATAGTGAAGGCCAGATGTATCTGAGTAAGACACAAGAGGAACTGGCAATGTCCCCACAGGGATGTTTCCTCCTGTCACTGCCCCTTGTTGTTGTTATTGTTGTTTTTCTTCTTATCTACCCAGTAAAGGAAAAAAAATATTTGCTTTGCAATGTCACAGCAAAAAAACCTACCATAGCAGCTAGAACGTGGCCAGTTTATAGCAGACAGACTCATGCAGTCCATCTAGAAAAAGAGGAAGCAGGAAGGATTCGGCCCTGACGTGCTCTGGGGAAGTGATTTTGATAAGAGAGTTCACCCCGCTGCAGCCAGGGGGAAGAACGAGGAAAAACATTCCAGAAGCTCTGTCAGCAGGCCACCATCTTGGCCACAGAAAACTTAACCAGACCCACAAAAGTTGAAAAGTCACCGTTTCTGTAGTAGATAAGTCACTTTAATTCAGACTTTATTAACAAGTGACAATTTATTGCTGTGGAATAAACATCCTTTTGACTCATGGAAAAACGGACACATACAACCTGAAGACAATTTGATTTTTCTTTATTGGATGCTATACTGCACATGATATTTACAGATGTAATTAAACAGAATTTATAAGACTGCTGTGGTGGAACATTTTAAGAAGTTATTCTGAAAGACTCATAATGAAACCATCAATTCATATGTGTTACAATATAATCATTCATTTATAACTTTTCAGCCATTATCCATGATAGTTCATTTCATAAAAACTCCATTTTCAAGAAGAGGTAAAGTCCGAGGAAATACAAAAAAAAATTCAGAAAAATATTTCCACATCTAGTCCGAATCTCC
>NW_007185526.1:0-813 GCF_000164805.1 Carlito syrichta
CGGACACATACAACCTGAAGACAATTTGATTTGTCTTTATTGGATGCTATGCCACACATGATATTTACAGATGTAATTAAACAGAATTTATAAGACTGCTGTGGTGGAACATTTTAAGAAGTTAATCTGAAAGACTCATAATGAAACCATCAATTCATATGTGTTACAATATAATCATTCATTTATAACTTTTCAGCCATTATCCATGATAGTTCATTTCATAAAAACTCTATTTTCGAGAAGAGGTTAAGTCCGAGGAAATACAAAAAAAAATTCAGAAAAATATTTCCACATCTAGTCCGAATCTTCCATAGTTCTGTAAAAGAAATTATAGATATTCTCAATAGCATGCATGATTGACTTTCTTTAATATCATATTTAACTTTTAGTATGGAAAAATTCTTCTTTTGTCATATTTCTCAGTATAGGTTAAAATATTTTTCTTATGCTTAAAAATAAATATATATTGCCGGGCTCGGTGGCTCAACCTGTAATCCCGCGCATTTGGGAGGCTGAGGTGAGTGGATTGCCTGAGCCCGCAGGTTCGAGACCCACCTGGGCAACTTGGTGAGATCTCATCTCCACAATAAACAAAAACTATTAGCCGGGCATGGTAGCACGCCCCTGTAGTTCCAGCTACTTGGAAGGCTGAGGTGGAAGGATCACCGGAGCCCAGCAGGTTGAGTCTGCGGTGGCCGGGAGCAGCCACTGCACTCCAGTCTGGGTGACAGAGTGAGACTCCAACTCATAATAAATATATAAAAAGAACCTTGGCTCAATTAAAAAAAAAGAAATATACAATCCAAATTTAAA
>NW_007185527.1:0-845 GCF_000164805.1 Carlito syrichta
CACGTGTGACTTCCAAGCCTTGGAAGCTCCATTTTCCCAAGCGCTGTTAAGCAATTGGTTTGTTAGCTGACAGCATCTGAGTGGCCACTTGAGGGATTTTGGTGAAACATGGGAGAAGTACTACTTCTAAAAGGAGTGAGCGCTCCCATCTGATTCCAGTTATGACCAGTATCAGATGTGACCGTCTGCATGGATATCCAGTTCCAGGTCCATGTGGTTCTTGTGGTCTGACAATTAAGTTCGCGGCCAGGCCACCGTGTACTTACCTTGACACCCCTTGTACAAACAACCTGGCAAGGTTTCATAACCTTGGTGTATCAGTGTCTCACAGCCATGTTTGTGTCGGCCTGTGGCTGTGTCTTGCTGAGTGAGGGGTGTTCATTATTATCAAACACTTTGGTGTGCCATCGTGAAATTGTCAGAGCTCGAATGAGAGTGACAAACAAACATTTAGTTTCTTGCTAAACTTGGCAGGAGTGGAAGTGAAATCAGCGCCATGTTAGTTCAATTTCATGGGGATAATGCCATGAAAAATGGCAGTGTACACATGGATTAAAATCTTTTCTCAAGGGACAGCAAGCATCACTGATGAAGAGAGGGCAGGATGGCCAGCAACAAGCTGAACTTGTGAAAATATCACAGAAGTGGGTTGAACTGTGCATCAAAATCGCCGGCTGACTGTGAGAAGCATAGCAGACCAAATAAATATCGATAGAGAAAGAGTCAGAAAGATCTTGGCATGAGAAAGGTGTGTGCAAATATGGTCCTGAAGGAGCTCTTGCATCACGACAGTGCACCAGCCCGCATAACACAATGAGGGAGTTTTTAGCCAGTAAACAAATAAC
>NW_007185528.1:0-809 GCF_000164805.1 Carlito syrichta
GGAGCGCTTCAAAGGTGACCATAGTGATATTCAGCCATGAGGTATGGACTGCTTTTTCTAGGATGAGTTTTTGAGCTTAATTGTCAGGCCACATACATCCCCTAAAGGAAAACATATCATCCCAATGTCCCCTTCACCATCATCTGCTACATTCTGGATAAAATACCTTACCTATAAAGAAATAGTGATGACAGTAATGCTTCCTTCAAAGAGAGGAACCTGTCAGCTGTACTCAACTAGATGCCAATGCTCCCAGCCCTCTCTATCCTGCACACCCTACCCCAATGGAGGACCAGGACTGGACACTTGACACTTGACACTTGACCTTGACACTTGACTGATCATCCTCACTCTTGGGAACTCGGAATTATAATGAATGAATGTCAAGTTTGTTAGCTTTGTGAAGTCAAGCTAGAAAGCCAGTGTGGAGAGGTTGCCATTTTAAAGCAGCCAAGTGGGCAAACCCTTTGGGTATCCTCCCATTGTGGGAGCTCTTCTGTCCTCTCAATGAATCCTGCTTTCAAACTAAAAATAAAATAAAATAAAAGGCAGCCAAGTGCAAGGTGATGAATGACTTGAGAAGCAGTTGGCAGAGAGGGGGGATTGAAGCTGGCTTGTGTTACAGAGGAGATACCAATAGGTCCCCAGGAGACATGGAGGGAGATACGAGAAAAAGCTGTATAGTGACTTTCTAATTCTTGAAAGTCCTCAATTCTTCCTGAAGCCAGAGCCCTTAGAATACATGACAACTTGCCTAGACTAACATGAGTTGAGTTCTGGTCCTCACAACACAATGTTCATGGCACCAG
>NW_007185529.1:0-826 GCF_000164805.1 Carlito syrichta
CGGAATTATAATGAATGAATGTCAAGTTTGTTAGCTTTGTGAAGTCAAGCTAGAAAGCCAGTGTGGAGAGGTTGCCATTTTAAAGCAGCCAAGTGGGCAAACCCTTTGGGTATCCTCCCATTGTGGGAGCTCTTCTGTCCTCTCAATGAATCCTGCTTTCAAACTAAAAATAAAATAAAATAAAAGGCAGCCAAGTGCAAGGTGATGAATGACTTGAGAAGCAGTTGGCAGAGAGGGGGGATTGAAGCTGGCTTGTGTTACAGAGGAGATACCAATAGGTCCCCAGGAGACATGGAGGGAGATATGAGAAAAAGCTGTGTAGTGACTTTCTAATTCTTGAAAGTCCTCAATTCTTCCTGAAGCCAGAGCCCTTAGAATACATGACAACTTGCCTAGACTAACATGAGTTGACTTCTGGTCCTCACAACACAATGTTCATGGCACCAGTCGATTTCTTAGAACAAAAACTGGGTGCACCAAGTAGCCATCTGTGAGCATAAAGCCTCTGAGCCTTAGTCATAGATGACACTGAATTCTGAGATCACTTTGTATTGGTCATTTATTTCCTTCCATTTAAATGATCACCCTATAGCAGGACTGCCATGTATACACAGTGATTCATTGAGCTACTTTGTCCCTGGTGGTGAATATGTCAGAATATCTTCCCGCAGCAGGCCAGAGAATCAGTGATGTCAATGATCATGATAATGCCATGTGAAAAGTCTATAACAGGGCATAGGCTGGTGTTCTAGATTTCCAGAGATACCACCTTATTTCATTTTCACTGACTTTGACAACAGCAACAAGAATCAAGACTTTGCAAAAA
>NW_007185530.1:0-1262 GCF_000164805.1 Carlito syrichta
CCCCCAATATGAGCATTTACACTTAGGCATGGTCCTCTAAGTACTGCTTTAGCTGCTCCTCACAAATTTTATGTTGTGTTTTTGGATTATTCAATTCATAATATTTTATAATTTTCCTTTTGATTTCTTTTACCCATAGTTGCTTAGAAATGTATTTTTAATTTCTGAATGTTTGAGTATGTTTCAGGTAGCTTTTAAATATTTGATTTAATTCCACTGTGGTGAGACAACATACCATGTCAAATTTCCAGCATTTAAATTTTATTAAAATATGTTAGTGGTATCACATGTGGTTGAAAATTCCCTGTGCACTTAAAAAGAATGTGTGTTCTGCAGTTCTTTTGTTGTAGCACTGAGTTGCCATCTGGTATCATTTCCTTTCAATATGAAGAATTTCCTTCAGTATTTTTTGTGGTACAGGCCTAATGGTAGTGAATTCTTTCATTTTTTAGTTCATCTAAAAAGTTTCTATTTTTTCCTTCATTTGTGAAGGACAGCTCAGCTGAACATAGACTTCTGGGTCATTAGTTTTTTCCTTCCTGCCTTTTAAAGATGTCCTTCTATTGTCTTCTGACTTCCATGGTTTCTGAAGAGAAATATGCTATCATTTGGAGTGCTGCTCCGTGTATGCATTTTTAAAAAAATCTAGCTACTATCTTTGTTTATAGATTCTATCTGTGTCTTTAAATTTCTCTCCCCTCCTGTGACTTCAATTTCAACATGGCCTTTGCAACAATATTAATATAGTGTAGTTGAGGACCTTTCTTGTCAGCATTTAGCTAAACTTGAAAGATTTAAAAGCCAGCGTTAACCAGTTTTTTTTTTTTAAAGCTAATTCTGTGGCCGGGCTTGGTGGCTCAGCCTGTAATCCCATGCCTTGGGAAGCTGAGGTGAGTGGAATGCCTGAGCCCGTGGGTTCAAGACCCGCCTGGGCAACTTGACGAGACCTCATCTCTACAATAAATCAAAAAATTAGCCAGACATGGTAGCGTATGCCTGTAGTTCCAGCTACTTGGAAGGCTGAGGCAGAAGGATCACCGGAGCCCAGCAGATCGAGGCTGCAATGACCAGGAGTGGCCACTGCACTCCAGTCTGGGTGACAGAGTGAGACTCCAACTCAAAAAACAAACAAACAAACAAAAAAGCCAATTCTGCATTGAATCTTTGTTAAATGAATGCTGAACCAGTGATTAAAATAACAGGAAAATATAAATTAAATACTACCAAATATAACATTTATCTATAAAACTAAAGCATAACTA
>NW_007185531.1:0-1043 GCF_000164805.1 Carlito syrichta
CTTCGGAGATCCTGGAGAGTGGATGGCCTGAGTCTGCCGGTTCCACTCCATCCCAGGATAGGTGACGAGACCTAATCTCGGCCTTCAAAAATAAATCCAAAGATTAGCCAGGCTTGGTGGCACAGGCCTGTGGTACCAGCCACTTGAGGAGACAAAGCAGTAGCATTGCCTGAGCTCAGGAGTTGGAGTTTGGGGTGTCCATGAGCATACCCCTGTGCTCTTGCCTGGGCAACAGAGCAGGATTCTGACTCTAAATAATAATCACTACCCCCACCACCCCTGACACCCAGCGTGAGGAGTCACCCTCAGAGATGGGGGAGGAAAAGGCACTTTCTGGCCTGAAGTTCATGGGAGGTTTCAAATTTGGACACCAGATAAGTCCGTCCTGCCCATTCAGCCATGCACCCCAGAAGGCCTGCCTCCACCCTCCACACTCGTACCCCACAGCAAAGATGTGTGTGAGCTCATGGAACAGATGGGCCTGAGCTAGGGCAGCTGTCATGCACACATTGATCAAGACGGTCAGGCAATGCCACGGCCAGCCCAACTTCCGGTCGCCCTGTCTCCCAGCTTCGGGTGGGGGGAGGGCCCTTCCTCTCTCATTCACTCCATTGTCCCCACCCCAAGTGGACCTTTCCCTGGGAAGACGTGGATGCACATTGTGGAGGCATCTTTTTTGTTGCTAGAGTCTCCTTCAGCTGGGTTGGGCACAGAGGCATGATCCTGGTTCCCAGGGCCTCAACCTGTGGGGTTAAGGTGCTCCTCCTGCCTCAGGCACTGAGCTGCCAGGACTCTGGGTCTACCACACATGACTCGATTTTGGGTACCTCTCGCTGAGACAGGGTCTGACCAGGTTGTCCAGGCTGGTCTCTGACTCTTGGGCTCAGGCAGCCTCCCACCTCAGCCTACTGGGGTGCAGGGATGATGGCCATGAGCCAAAGTGCTTGACCTCAAGTCGCACGAACTGTCAGTGGGAGCGAAACAGAGGATCACTGTTGGGAGACGGCCACAGAGGCCCACTGAGAGTTAGGGATCAGGAAGGG
>NW_007185532.1:0-719 GCF_000164805.1 Carlito syrichta
AATTTGGACACCAGATAAGTCCGTCCTGCCCATTCAGCCATGCACCCCAGAAGGCCTGCCTCCACCCTCCACACTCGTACCCCACAGCAAAGATGTGTGTGAGCTCATGGAACAGATGGGCCTGAGCTAGGGCAGCTGTCATGCACACATTGATCAAGACGGTCAGGCAATGCCACGGCCAGCCCAACTTCCGGTCGCCCTGTCTCCCAGCTTCGGGTGGGGGGAGGGCCCTTCCTCTCTCATTCACTCCATTGTCCCCACCCCAAGTGGACCTTTCCCTGGGAAGACGTGGATGCACATTGTGGAAGCATCTTTTTTGTTGCTAGAGTCTCCGTCAGCTGGGTTGGGCACAGAGGCATGATCCTGGTTCCCAGGGCCTCAACCTGTGCGGTTAAGGTGCTCCTCCTGCCTCAGGGCCTGAGCTGCCAGGACTCTGGGTCTACCACACATGACGCGATTTTGGGTACCTCTCGCTGAGACAGGGTCTGACCAGGTTGTCCGGGCTGGTCTCTGACTCTTGGGCTCAGGCAGCCTCCGACCTCAGCCTACTGGGGTGCAGGGATGACGGCCATGAGCCAAAGTACTTGGTCTCAAGTCGCACAAACTGTCAGTGGGAGCGAAACAGAGGATCACTGTTGGGAGCCGGCCACAGAGGCCCACTGAGAGTTAGGGATCAGGAAGGGCTGTAGACCCCGAGACCGCTAGACGTGTTCGGGATT
>NW_007185533.1:0-1339 GCF_000164805.1 Carlito syrichta
CGAACTCAAATCACTCTACCAAAAAGATATATCTGCACACGTATGTTTGTTGCAGCTCTACTCACAACAGCAAAAATATGGAACCAACAACATTGCCCATTGAAGCTGGACTGGATAAAGAAAATGTGGTATATATACACAATGGAATATCATGCGTCTATAAAGGACAAATATATGGACTTGGCAGCAATTTGGATAGATTTGGAGTCAATGATACACATAGTCTATCACAGAAACAAAGAACAGAATACCATATGATCTCACTCATAAGGGGAGCCTGACCAATTGTAATACTATGAGAAAGTGTTTGGCAGTAATGGAAAACTGTCAGGGGACGGGGATGGGATTGGCAGTTTAGGGAAACTGCTAGGGGAAGGAGGGGCATACATCATCAACAAATTTACCTGTATAATCAATGTTTGTATACCTAACCTGGAATTGTGCCCCACAACTATATAATAAACAAATATTTAAAAAAGAGAAACTTAAGAAACAATCAATGCTCAAAACTCACCTTCATGTCAAAAGGTAGTAATAAATTAACAACCTAAACACTAGGTTTAAGTTCACATTATGCACTATGTCAAATACATCTTTATCCAACTTGAAAATAATTTTCTTTCCAATAGGCACAGAGATCACTACACTCTTTTTTATCTTTCAAGTTGAAAATTGAAATTTAAGTTTAATATTTGAAAGAAGAGCTGAGGAGACACAGACATAAATGATGATTTCTGAAGATCACTGCAAACAACTGAATCAAATCAACTGAAATTTTCGTGATGAAACATAAAACTAATTTGTAAAACAATATAAGCCAGGCTAGTGAATCAGTAAACATTCTCACAATTATGCTCATGTGCACATTTGGGGTGACCTCAAGTCACAAGTCAATATTTTCTCAAGTGATAAGGATGCCTGATTATAGCCTAAAATCATAGTGCCATTAGCACAGTGAGAAAAGGTCACAAATGGTACCAACACATAACTCCCATCGTGTCTTGTCACTCCTGAAAAATTACACTTATTTCTAAAATACAAAGTCAAAAGACAAAACAGTCAATTAAAAATTATGAATCGTTTTCTATTTTAGCAGCTACCAATAAGATTCAGCTTTGTTTTACAGTAACCTTAACAGTTTACAGTAATGTATTATGCAAAAGAATTTACAATGTGCAAATTATTCACACAAATGTTCTTTAGCTAATAACCCCCCTACTTAATTTTAATACAACATGATTTATCACATTTCAATTTACTGAAAACCTTCAGTAATTCTGCTGTGGCATAAAAGGATTTGGGTCTGCTTTCTTTAAACAATAGAGGTGAATTTGCCATT
>NW_007185534.1:0-4279 GCF_000164805.1 Carlito syrichta
CTGGTCTTAAGGTTAACCCTGTAATACTTCCCATTCCGTGTCTCTTGTGATTTTGAGAGGGGACAAGGATTTTGCACTTGCCAAATGTTTACTATGTACTTTTAAAGGTAACCAGGAATCATGGAATCCACGAAGCTAGGAAACTTCTGGGCATCTGTCTTTTGACATACTGAATTTGGAATACAAATCGACAGGAAAAATCAGGGAATCTTACTGAGAATTAAAAGGAAATCCGTTTCTAGGAGTTCTCATATTAAGGATTCTACAGGGCTTCTTGATAAGGTTTAATTAGCAATCTGGGCTTCTGAGTGCCTACATTTTCAGAGCTACAAGTTCCGTGGATACGCTAAATCTGTCATTACAGATGCTCAGGATCTTTCTGGTCCTCTTGTTAGTTATAATCAAGGATTTGGCCCTAGAAATCCTTTTGTTTCCTGGGACCATCTACGACCATAATCATATTCCCCAGAATCAAAAGTTATATTGGTACAAAATTCGTCGATTCAGGTGACCTCAAAGTACAGAAAATTCTTGTGGGTGGGCAGGTAGGAATTGGGGTTTTGAGTTTGAAGTATTCCACATTTTGGGGAGGTCTTGTGAAGGGGAACCAGGAATCTTGGATTTCAGTTCCCAAAGAACATTATGGACGTCTTTCTCTTGATATCCAAAAAACTGGAATTCTCGGTCACGAGGAAGTGTCTCGGCATCCTACAGAGTGAAGCAGGAAGCTGCGTAATGGAGGTCGTCATATACAGGAAATTACACGTCATTTTGCTAAGGAAGTATAAGGAATCTTCCTCATATGAGTCCTCCATCCCAAAAACTACAGGCCATCTTCCAAAGACATAACCACGAATCAGGTTTTTGAAGTAGGAATCTGGGTAATGGGAGTCCTCACATAAAGGAAACTTCACTGCCTATTGCTAAGTAAGAATAAGAATCTGCGTTATTCAGGTCCTCAATCCCCAAAAATCTTAAGGTCATCTTGCTATGGGCTAAACACGAATCATGGTGTTTTCGAGCATGAATCTGGAAAATGGATTCCTTATTTACAGGCAACTACATGAACACTTGCTAAGAAAGAAGAAGGAATCTGGGTTACATGAGACCTCAATCCCAAAAATCTACAGAGCGTCTTGGAAATTTCTAAAAAGAATCAGAGTTTCGAAGTTGGATGTATCTAATGAGAGTCCAAATATACAAGAAAATACACAGCCCCTTGCCACGGGTGAAAAAAATCGGGATTATAGAAGACCTCAATCCTTAAAATCAACAGGCCATCTGCTGTGGGCTAAACAAGAATCAGGGTTTAGAAGCTGGAACATAGGTAATAGCAGTCCTCATATGCTGAATCTACATGATCTCTAGCTAAAGAGAACTAAGAAACCTCTTTTACACGGTTCCTCCATCACCATATCTACATGACATGTTGCTATTGGCAAAACCAGAGTCAGGGTTTCCAAACAGGATTCTTAGGAAAGGGAGTCCTCATATACAGGACATTAAATGGCCCCTCAGTAAAGAAGAATAAGGAATCTGTGATATAGTAGTCCACAATCATAAAAATTCTCAGGGCGTCTTGCTGCGGTATAAACAAGAATCAAGGCTTCGTGCTCGTCTCATATTTCAGAGATAATTGGCTAGTGTGTATTATGAATCAGTCATTTCAGGACTCCAGCAACATTCTGGTCCTCTTAAGAGTTGTAATCGGGTATCTGGTAGTACAAATCCCTTAAGTTCCTCGGGAAAATTACGGCCAGATTCCCGGGAAAAGGTATCATATTGCCGTATTTGGATGTAACATTGGTCTTAAGATGAACCTGGTAATACTAAAATTTCCGTTTGTACTTTATTTGTAGAGGGGCTGTGGGTTTTGCAGTTGCCAAATATTTAGTACGAATTATTAAAATGTAACCAGGATCCATGGATTCCACGACGCTAGGAGACATCTGGGCATCTGCTTTTTTGTACACAGAATTTTGGTATCCACATGGGCAGGGAAATTCAGGGCATCTTGTTGAGAACAGAACGGGAATCCATTTCTTGGAGTTCTCAATCGTCTAATTCTACAAAGTCTCTTTATAAGGTTTAATCAGCAATCTGGGCTTCTATTTCGCCACATTTTTAGTGTGTATTTTGAAAAGGGAACAGGAACTTGGGTTCCAATTCCTCAAGAACTTTATGGCAGTATTTCTTTGAATATCCAAGCAACTGGAAATGTAGGTTACCAGGAAATATCTTGGCGTCTTGCTGAAAGTGAAGCAGGAATTTCAGTAATGGGAGTTCTCATATACAGAACACTACACGACCTGTTGCTACGGAAGAATAAGGAATCTTGGTTACACGAGGCCTCCATCCCAAAAACTAAAAAACCGTCTTGCTAAGAGATAACCACCATTCAGGATTTGGGAGTAGGAATCTGGATAATGGTAGTCATCATATACAGGAAACTGCACTCTCTATTGCAAAAGAAGAATAAGGAATCTGGTTTACACGTTTTCTCCATCCCCAAATAAAACTGCAGGGTGTTCTTGCTAAGGGCTAAACACGAATGAAGGTTTTGAAGCATAAACTAGGGAAATGAAATCTTCATAAACTGGCAAATTCACTGACTTTTCCTAAGAAAGTATAAGGAATGTGGGAGACATGTTTTCTCAATTTCTAAAAAATTATACGGCGTCGTCCTATGATCTAAACAAGAATCAAGCTTTCGACACATGTACCTGTGAACAGGAGTATTCATATACAGGTAACTGGACGGCTCTTACTAAAAATAAGGAATCTGTGTTATATGAGTCCTCAGTCGTGAAAATCTACAGGGCATCTTGCTGACGGCTCAAGAAGAATCAGGGATTCGAGGCATGAATGGGGGTAACAGCAATCCTCATATACAGGAAATTACATGACATCTTGCTAATAAAAGAGATGAAATCTGTTTTCCACGGTTCTTCTATCAGAAAATCTACATGACTTCTTACTAAGGGCAAAACAAGAATCAGGATTTCGAATCAGGAATCAAGGGAAAGAGAGTCCTCACATACAGAACACTGCATGGCCTCCAACTAAGTATGAATAAAGAATCATTGTTGTACGCGCCCACGATCCAAAAAAATTTCCAGGTTGTCCACTATGGGACAAACAGGAAACAGATCTTTGAGCTCCCCAAATGTTTCAGAGGAATTTAGCATTCGAATATTATGAATCGGTCATTGCAGGACTCCAGCAACACTCTGGTCCTCTTATAAGTTGTGAATGGTAATGGGAACTCCATGTCCGTTAGGTTCCTCAGAACAACTAAGGCCAGATTCCAGGACAAAAAGAATCTTCTTTCCATATTTGGAGGTAACTCTGGTCTTAAGGTTAACCCTGTAATACTTCCCATTCCGTGTCTCTTGTGATTTTGAGAGGGGACAAGGATTTTGCACTTGCCAAATGTTTACTATGTACTTTAAAGGTAACCAGGAATCATGGAATCCACGAAGCTAGGAAACTTCTGGGCATCTGTCTTTTGACATACTGAATTTGGAATACAAATCGACAGGAAAAATCAGGGAATCTTACTGAGAATTAAAAGGAAATCCGTTTCTAGGAGTTCTCATATTAAGGATTCTACAGGGCTTCTTGATAAGGTTTAATTAGCAATCTGGGCTTCTGAGTGCCTACATTTTCAGAGCTACAAGTTCCGTGGATACGCTAAATCTGTCATTACAGATGCTCAGGATCTTTCTGGTCCTCTTGTTAGTTATAATCAAGGATTTGGCCCTAGAAATCCTTTTGTTTCCTGGGACCATCTACGACCATAATCATATTCCCCAGAATCAAAAGTTATATTGGTACAAAATTCGTCGATTCAGGTGACCTCAAAGTACAGAAAATTCTTGTGGGTGGGCAGGTAGGAATTGGGGTTTTGAGTTTGAAGTATTCCACATTTTGGGGAGGTCTTGTGAAGGGGAACCAGGAATCTTGGATTTCAGTTCCCAAAGAACATTATGGACGTCTTTCTCTTGATATCCAAAAAACTGGAATTCTCGGTCACGAGGAAGTGTCTCGGCATCCTACAGAGTGAAGCAGGAAGCTGCGTAATGGAGGTCGTCATATACAGGAAATTACACGTCATTTTGCTAAGGAAGTATAAGGAATCTTCCTCATATGAGTCCTCCATCCCAAAAACTACAGGCCATCTTCCAAAGACATAACCACGAATCAGGTTTTTGAAGTAGGAATCTGGGTAATGGGAGTCCTCACATAAAGGAAACTTCACTGCCTATTGTGAGTAAGA
>NW_007185535.1:0-829 GCF_000164805.1 Carlito syrichta
TTTCAGAGCTACAAGTTCCGTGGATACGCTAAATCTGTCATTACAGATGCTCAGGATCTTTCTGGTCCTCTTGTTAGTTATAATCAAGGATTTGGCCCTAGAAATCCTTTTGTTTCCTGGGACCATCTACGACCATAATCATATTCCCCAGAATCAAAAGTTATATTGGTACAAAATTCGTCGATTCAGGTGACCTCAAAGTACAGAAAATTCTTGTGGGTGGGCAGGTAGGAATTGGGGTTTTGAGTTTGAAGTATTCCACATTTTGGGGAGGTCTTGTGAAGGGGAACCAGGAATCTTGGATTTCAGTTCCCAAAGAACATTATGGACGTCTTTCTCTTGATATCCAAAAAACTGGAATTCTCGGTCACGAGGAAGTGTCTCGGCATCCTACAGAGTGAAGCAGGAAGCTGCGTAATGGAGGTCGTCATATACAGGAAATTACACGTCATTTTGCTAAGGAAGTATAAGGAATCTTCCTCATATGAGTCCTCCATCCCAAAAACTACAGGCCATCTTCCAAAGACATAACCACGAATCAGGTTTTTGAAGTAGGAATCTGGGTAATGGGAGTCCTCACATAAAGGAAACTTCACTGCCTATTGCTAAGTAAGAATAAGAATCTGCGTTATTCAGGTCCTCAATCCCCAAAAATCTTAAGGTCATCTTGCTATGGGCTAAACACGAATCATGGTGTTTTCGAGCATGAATCTGGAAAATGGATTCCTTATTTACAGGCAACTACATGAACACTTTGCTAAGAAAGAGAAGGATCTGGGTACATGAGACCTCATCCCAAAATCTACGAGCGTCTTGGAAATTTCTAAAA
>NW_007185536.1:0-778 GCF_000164805.1 Carlito syrichta
GAGGAAAATGATGATGGTCCCTTCGGTACGATTTAGTTTGGTGCTGGAGGACTTGACGTACGCGAGGCCATCTGGTGGAGCATGTGGATATGCTACTCCATAAAATTCCCCATGCTATCTTTATACTTGAATCCTCATGCCAGGTCCTGGCCATTTTAGCCATCCTTGTGGCCCACCACATCACACTTTTTGCTTTCAGAGTAATATTCTGCTCGGAACGGCTGCATGGCATGCACCGTCGTACAGGAGTGCATGGCTTCCATTGGGTGTCATGAGAAATGGTTTATCAGTCACCGAGGGTCATCATGCAAGGAGGTGTTCTTGGTCTGGGAGGCAAGGTGGACCGTCAGCAATGCATGCAGTTTTCTCTCAAGTCATGGTTGAAACGGGAGTAAGCGGCACCTTGAGTTTCTCTTGGCATGCTCTTCTACGAGCCCCATGCTTGTTTTTCAAAGCGAGGGTCAATACACTTTGGTCTTGCTCTAAGGAGAGAGAGATTCATGCTTGTTTAATAATGATCAATGCATTTGTGGCTCAGGCTGTGAATGGACATGTCCACTGCTGGGTCACTTGGGGAAACGTCGATAGGATTGAATGGTGGCACAGAGCACAGAGAATTCTCTGGTCTTTTGATGTGAGGGGCACACCACTCAAAAATTACTGTCCAACATCTTTCCTACCACCGACTTTCTTCAGAACTCAAGCCATGAAAACACACAGGCTAAATCTCTGGCAACATGCCACATAAGCAAGCTTTGTTACGGCAATCCACCTTTGA
>NW_007185537.1:0-9303 GCF_000164805.1 Carlito syrichta
CCGATATCTTGTCTCTACAAAACATCAAAAAGATTAAAACCAGATGTGGGAGTGCACACCTGTAGTTCCAGCTACTCAGGACGCTGAGGCAGAAGGACAGCCTTAACCTGGAGGTTACAAGTGAGCCATGATCATGCTATTGCACTCCAACCTGGGTGACAGAGTGAGACCTTTACAAGAAAGGAGGGAAGGGGAGGTGAGGGAGGAAAGGCAGGAAGAAAGAAAAAGAAAATCGGAGCTAAAAGAATGTGTCACTTACTGTGCAGTTGCAGAAACAAAAATGATCATTGTTAAAAGTAAATAAAGGTCAATTTGCATTATACATTCATAAGCAACACAAAATGTCAACAAGCATTACTAACAGAAAACAGATTAAGAAAGTGGTTTCTGTAAACAAAGCAACACGAAGAATGTTGTTACAGACAACTAACACTGACTGAACACACCCAAACGCCAGTGTTAATGGTGTTTATTATCTCATTAGTTGTCATGAACCTATGATGGAGAAAACCTTCATTATCTACCTTTTAGAGATAAAGTAACTGAGGTTCAGAGAAGCAACTATTTCTGGTTTTTATGTGGCAGAGCAGTATTTGAAATCAGCTATGTCCAATTCTAAGGCCTGAGGTGTTTTTTATTTGCTTGCTTGTTTTTGGAGTCAGGATCTCACTCTGTCATCCAGGCTGGAGCTCAGCACAACCATGGCTCACCACAGCCTCAACTTCCTGGACTCAGGTGGTCCTTCCACCTCAGCTTCCTGAACAACCAAGACTACCGGTGTGTGCCACCATGCCTGGCTATTTTTTGCACTTTTTTTGTACAGATGAGGGCTCACTATGTTGCCTAGGCTAGTCTCGAACTCCTGGGCTCAAGTAATCCTCTTCCTTAGCCTGCCAAATTGCTGGGATAACAGCCGTAAGTCAGCACGCCTATATGAATTCCAGAGCCTGAATCATTTACTAAGTTCCACTTTTATAAACTGTAATTGATTCGTCAAAATTCATTAGATTTTAAAAAAATTCCACACGCTTTGCTGCATTTAAGAAAAAAAATAAAACAGGAAATCAACAGATAACATTTTGGGTAATTAGAGGATCCAGGTACAGAAGTCAAAGGCAAATTTAACCAAAGATGTTAAATCCAGGCCAGTCACTCTTAGGAGTCTCCGTGAATGTTTATTGGTGACAATGGAGAAATTAAAACTGTGGACTGTTATTGATGCATGCTATTTTTGCAACTGTAAGGTTTTCCTTTTGTGAATCTATTTCCCAATAATTCTGCTTCTCATTTACACATAACCACAAGTCACTAAGCCAAAGTCTCCTCTTAGAGAAGGTGGCTAAGGGGACCCCAAATACTAATGAATTCATTTTAGTTTAGAAAACACACATATCTGGGCTCGGTAGCTCAGCCTGTAATCCCGCGCCTTGGGAGGCTGAGGTGAGTGGATTGCCTGAGCCCGCGGGTTCGAGACCCGCCTGGGCAACTTGGTGATACTTCATCTCTACAATAAATCAAAAATTAGCTGGGCGTGGTAGGGCGAGCCTGTAGTTAAAGCTACTTGGAAGGCTGAGGCGGAAGGATCGCTGGAGCCCAGCAGGTCGAGGTTGCAGTGGCCGGGAGCGGCCACTGCACTCCACTCTGGGTAACAGAGTGAGACTCCAGACTCAAAAAAATAAAATAAAATAAAACACACATGACAGGTTGGCTACCATGGACTTGAAAATGGTAACATTAGAGTAAATAAAAAACACTGATGGCAATATTCTGCGTAAGTGCTCACCTCTCACTTGGTAAATGATATTAAATGTTATTCTTTATTGAGTGTTTCATATGATGGCAGAAAAATGACAAATAATTCAAGAGAGACTGTGATGATAAATAGTGACAGTGATACGTTACAATAATGATTAAACATTTTCTTCACGGTTGCTCCAATTCTAAAAGCTTAACAGTATGAACTCATACAATTTTCACATCAATTCGATGAGTTGGGTGCTATGGAAAAACTAAGCAATAAGAAACTAAAAAATGTGTGTGAGATCACAGACCCAGTAAGGTGTCAGCTAGCATTGATGCCCACTGGTTCCCTCTAAAAACAAAGAGTAAGAAGAAAAATACAGGTTGTGCCAGATAATTCTTTTCACATCAAAAATTCTACCCGTATAGCTCTTTCCATAAAAGACTCAGTGAAAGTAGGAGACTAATATGGTTAGTAGGGTTAAGCTGCTTGCTGCCCAATTTCTGCTGAATCCCCAAGGGAGATTTGAGGGTTTATCTTTCCTAAGCCTCCAATATAACACCCATGTACGTAGATAAATATAGACATAAGTCATCCCTTGGTATCATAGAGGATCACCAGCTCCAGGACTTCCTACAGAAAACAAAATCTGCAGACGCTCAAGTCTCCTGAATAAAATGCCATAGTATTTTCATAGAACCTACATGCATCTACCATATACTTTAAATCACCTCGAGATTACTTACAATACCTAATGCAGTATAAATGCTATGCAAATAGCTGTTATACTGTATTGTTCAGGGAATGAGAGTTTTTTTTAAAAGTCTGCACGTGTTCCATATAAACATTATTTTCAACAAATATTTTTGATCCGTAGTGGGTTGAATTCACAGATGCAGAACCCAGGGAAATGCAGGGCCAGCTGTATGCACACAACCATCCTGCATGCAGCAATGTCTGTGGCCCTATTCAACTATCAGCTTCTTCAGGGTAGGGGTCATATTTCCTTATCCAATTCTTCTTACTCCTTGCGCACTTGCGTGATTAACTGAAAAAATAAATTTCTATTCTGATTTTAGGAGCCCCAAACTGCTCTTTATAGAGCAGAGCTACAATAGGAAGGGATTGTGGATGAATGGGCTGTGGATTATGGCTCAAACACCCACAGGGGATGGGGTTCCATTTCTTTCTTTTTTTTTGAGTTGGAGTCTCACTCTGTCGCCCAGACTGGAGTGCAGTGGCCGTCGCAGCCTCGACCTGCTGGGCTCCGGCGATCCTTCCGCCTCAGCCTTCCAAGTAGCTGGAACTACAGGTGCACGCTACCACACCCGGCTAATCTTTTTTAAATTTATTGTAGAGATGAGGTCTCGCCTGCCCAGGTGGGTCTCGAACCCGCGGGCTCAGGCAATCCACTCACCTCAGCCTCCCAAAGGCGAGGGGTTACAGGCTGAGCCACCGAGCCCGGCTGGGGTTCCATTTCTATAAGTACAGTGTATATTCTGATACAAGGAGCTGAGGAGAGCAAAGGAAGCACCCGGCAGACTGGGGATCACGGGAGGGAAGGCATCTCCAGACAAGACTGAGGGTGGCTAAGAGAAAGCAGAGGGAAAGACAGCCAGAACTCAGTCTGCTACACACATGCAAACAGTCAGTTGAGAAGCCTTGATCTGGAACTCAATGCTCTGAGGTCTGTGTTTTCAAAATGACTGCACCCTATGCTCACTCAAATAAGGGAAAAGAGAAATGGTTGTCTCCTTCAAGTCTCCAGAGTAGCATGGCCCACTAAAAAAAATAAAAATAAAAGAAGGGGATTGTGGTAGGCATAGTATTTGCCCTGAAAATGTCCACATCCTAATCCTTGGAACTCTGTAACCTTATATGGAAAGGGGGACTTTGCCGATGAGATTAAGATGAAGGACCCTGAGATGGGAATGGTAGTCTGTTACCCAAGTCGGCCAAACCCAATCACAAGTCCTCAAAACCTTCCCCAGCTGTGGTCACCAAGCAGCTATGACTACAGAAGGCAGCAGAGAGGTGCCGTGTCTCTGGCGTTGGAGATCGGGGAAGAGCCATGAACCAAGGAACGTGGGGAGTTTTTGGAAGCTAGAAAAGGTAAGAAAACAAGTGGCTCTCTAGCGAATCTTCCAGGAAACATTGTAGCTCTGCCAACACCTTGGTTTGAGCCCAGGAAGATGTTCATTGGACTTCAGACCTGCGTAATTGTAAGACATTACATTTGTGTTGTTTCAAACCACTGAGCTTGTGGCAATTTAGGCCCTAAACGTGTGTGAGAAGCAAAATCAGAGAGGAAGGCCACATCTGACCTAGAGAGCTGAACGAAGGATGAAAGGAATGGGAATAAAAACATTTTAAGGAACGAGAGCAAGCTCAGTGAGAATACCTAATGCAAAAGGTTTATAGGGTAAATCTTTCTGAAGAAATTCTGCTCTCATTGTAAACCCCACCCTAAGATTGTGTTCTGGGAAGCCTGATTTGAGCCAAGTGAGAACATCTAAAGACAATCGGAATAAAAGTCACAGTGTGGGGCACTCCTCATGGTTTCTGCCCTCTGTTGCAGTCCAAGGTCAGCATGGTCTGTGCTTGAAACAAAGAGGCATTTCTACAAAGCCCTGTGACAAAACCCATGTCAGGTTTCAGGAAAATAATAGCTGGCCACTGAGAGATTAAAACAAATGAGATCAGTTTCCTCATTTCTCCCAGTGCGTCTAGGCAATGAAAACAGGTCACAAAACAAAAAGTGGAATGAAACACTTTAAGAACTCTTAAGGGAAGTACCTTGATACCATAATTTCCTCTATGAATTAAGAGTAAAGTTAAATAAAGAATGGATATCATAAACACATTTGCTTATATTGTTACCCATCAATTATGGTCATATAATACAAACTTAGTGGTTGTTGAGAAGGGAAGTTCTGAGGAAAAGGAGTGTATTTTTTATTCTTGTAAAGAACTGAAAGTCCATGCAAAAGGAACAAAAAGACTTTGATACAACATGAAGAAAAGAAGCAGTTTGAGTTTCATTTAATATTTTGTCTTGTAATGATACAGAGCTGGAATTACTTTCTATATACAAACTAAATTAAAATGACTGGACTGTCAATTTAAAAATAACTCACTGAGGTTTGTAAATGTTTTAACATCTCTTTCATAATTTAACTCTCAAACGAAATTATCCTAGACTTGAGCCTATACTACTAAATGAAGCCTACTCATTCTGTGTGCTGTTTTGGAATCTTAAAATAACGGTATACAAATAAAAGCTTAGAAGTCATCCTAGTCCACAACTTGCCTGCTAGGAAAAGATCCCTGACAGACATTTTCACTTTTTAATAGGCTCTAATTGACAGAGCATTTTTCCTTACAGACTCTTCTACAGATGAGTTCATGCTCTACCTTACAGTACAAACAGGAAGAAAAGAAAAGAAAGTGTTTTTTTTATTATTTAGAGAATTCTTTATTAGTTTCTGTAATCAAACCCATGTAGATAAGACCTTACATATTTAATACAGTGCATTACCCCTGTACAAATGAAAAAAAAATAAGTTTAATGTTTCTAGAACAATATGGCTGTTAATTTCTGTACTATGCCAACTCAACACAGTAAACTGGGATACTTTTTCCAAAGTTGACAGCACAGCTAAAGTTTCCAAAAATTCAAATTATGTATATGTGTGTATATATATATATAGACCAATAATAGCAGTATGTTATGCACCAATAGCAGCAATAGCTTTTCCAGGTTCTGCAGTCATCTGACAAAATTATAGAAACATCCAGCACACTCCATTTAAAACAAAGGGGGGGAGAAGGAAGGCTAAAAAAAATCCCCCAAAATAGCAAAATTCTGTTACTGTTGTGGTACCTGGCACCATTTTTAAAAATTAGCTTCTGAATCATCTGGAAAGAAAACATTCTAGAATAACATCATTAAAAACAGCTCTGATAAAGCACAGTCACTACTACATATCATAAAGCAGGTACAAGGTATTTTACATTCACAGAGGTATGATACAGTACTGTCCTACAACTATAATATGAGAGGATATACAATTAAAAAGGCATTATTTGAGACTTGATTCTACTTTTCCAGCAGAGTGCCCAAATGATGGTATGACACCAGCTCTGTAAAGAAATGCACCTTCTTAGACAGGATTTCCTTTCTTTAGTGGCACAGGTCTAGGTACTCTGTTTTCATGAGTATCAGCTAAAAACTGTCTTTCAAAAAATAGATTCATACAAAGATGACTAAGTGGAGGCAAGCAAGACTTAACCTAACTAATATTTTACCCAATCTGTCACATCTGAATGGTGAGCTCCACAGAAGAAAGGAGATGCCAAGTAGGGCTTCAAAACTTGGGACCACGACCAAAACACAGCATCATTTCCATCAGCAGTGCCAAATGGTGCTCACTTTGATACTGTTCATAGATGCTGACATCAATATTAATCATATGTTCACTCATCCAGGAAGAAGGAGGATGAATTACTACTGTACTTGATTGTGTCCAACTCAATCACCATGTTACAAAAATAGCAAGCTGTCATAATAAAAAATAAGGTTCCTCTAACCAGCACCAGTAATCTTCAGTTCTTCACCTCCAATCCTACCAATGCCATAACTATATCCAAAGATCATAGGGAAGGCAAAGAAACCACATGTGATGTACTGGCTGGGACCACAATATTGTTCAGGATGATCTATTCCTCTGTGGTATTATTTTCCTTGTGTTTCATTTAATCATAAGGATTTGTAGTTCTAAATTATATGCACTCGAAAACAAAAAGTGCATATGTTTATATATAAGTTCTGACTGAAGATGCATGGCCATCAACCAAGTGCATATTATGTAGCAGGTGCCAGTTTGTGAAGCCTCATTTTTTACTGGTGCAGCAGCTGTGTATCAGTGTACATTGCTCCTATGTCCCTTGTGCACTTCCAAGCTCTAGACAGGATAATGTCAGAGATCATTTTACCCCTTTGGCTGCTGGCATTACCTGGAAAGTGGTCATTGATTTGTGCTTACTATAGGCCAGAAATGGTGGCAGAGGCTTTAAATATTTTTAAAGAACTTACTCTTTCCATCATCCCAGTGTACAACTACGAGCCCAATTTTATGGATAAAAATAAATGGGCTAAAATACAGGATACCACTACTTGCCCTCTAATTAAAATAACTGAGTCACTATTATACAAGTAAATGTTTCAAAGAGAAATAAATTTTAGCAGAATTAGTGATGAGGCCGTAGAAAGTATGAGACAGAAATAGTAGGTGAAACACCTTCTGATTAGTCCCCAATATTCCAATATACTGTTACTAATCTATACTTTTCACAGTAGACCAAAAGAACTACCAATAAGTTTATTATAAATAAATAGGTTAAAGCAAAGAACAGCAGGTACACAACCAATTATTTCCTTTGGGTAAATGATGAAAATCATGCAAGTAAGTGACTGGCAAGCAAAATTAGTAAATAAAAAAATCTACCTGTGGCAATTTGTTTCCCATTTACTCTGAATAGGACTGTTTAACAATATATGTAGATTAAAATGTGAAACGTATAATCTGATACTAACTTTGCCTGATGCATGTAGGAAAAAACACGTTTGAATATACTTTACAATAAAAATGAATGTTTATTGATCTTTTTTCTTTACTTCTGCTGAGGCTTGAAGGAGTGAGTAAGCAAACTCAATAGTCAACAATAGAATGTTTAAATGTCTCCCATATGATAGAATACCTTCTGACCATCAAGTAGTATTTTTAAACATAATTAAGGATATGAAAGAACTTTTATGATATATGCCAAATTTTAAAAAAGCAGGAAACAAAATACAAAGGGCAACCCCAGCATTGTAAGAATAAATGATATAAATAAACACTTAAGTATTTAGAGAAAATATGTGAATAAACAGCCACTGCTTAGTTTGTCTTACAGTTTAGGGTAAGCACTTCTGTTTTTCCAATTTTGCTCATCTTATTCAATTTTATAACGTAATTAATTTCCATATTTGTTTTATTTCTCATTAGACGGTCAGTTCTGTGAGATCAACGACCATACCTTAGATGCAATTATGAAATTTTTTGCAGTATCTGGCATTCAAAAAATTTTGCTGGATGAAATGGAATAAAATATAAAGTAGTCTATGATTTTACTTTGGGAATAGTCACATGTGCTGTGTTAAGTAGTCCAAAACACACGTAGACATGATTTCGTTTGGCTGGATTATCTACAGTTTCAGTCAACTTTTCCTTTTTAAATGGTTTCTAACCTGATAAATTATACTCTATTGTGAAGTGTATACTGCATAACCTGTTAAAACAGATGAGACAATGAAATATAACAAAAGTCCATTTGGACATTTATATCAGATTCTGCATTAAAATAAATTATGTCTAATGTAACTGTAAATGATTTACACATTTTCTAAAATATCTACATATGTTTTATATTTCTCTAACCCACTTCGGTGATGATCTTTATATTTTTCACTAGAAAAATTTTTTTAGTCATTCATAGACACATAGAAACTGTAAGTTTCAATTTACTGGAAATTAAAAGGAAGCTCTTTCATGGAGGGTGTGTGTAAAAAATATACACAGAAAATCATTAGTCCTGCACAGCACAGAACACTGACAAAGGAAGATATGAGGATTTAATATTGGATCCAGCTCAATTTTAGAATATGGGAAAAAGAGAAAATAATATAAGCAATTTACAACATTCCTATTATGTTTTGGCAACACACATAGTACTCTATATACTTTAGCTCACAGAATCCCAATGTGTTAGTCATGGTCGTGCCCACTTTACAAAGAAGAAAATTGAAATTTATAAAGGAAAATTACTTTCTCAAGCACAGCTACTAAGTAGTAGATTCTAATTCCAGTTTGTCTGATACACAAAGCCACTTTCTGCAATGCTATTATTATGTCTCTTGGGGAAGAAAAGCTGGTGGTGAAAGCTAGTAGAAGAACCAGGGCGCAAGTCTCAGACCAAGAGGCTGGTGATGTAACTTAAGTGACAGGAGAGACTTGAGGACCAAGGTTCCCCTGTGGACTTAGAGAAGATGATTCAGAAGCAGACCCTGGGTGCACTGGGGCTTGACCTGATAGATACTTCTGGAAACTGACCTTGCCCTCACTTTCTTATACTGTGTTGACATTTTCACAAATATAAGTTAAAGTATTTGATCTTTTGAATTAGTCACTTATTATCACAGACTTTCATAGCAAATTATAGACTGCTCCTAAAATAGTCTATTATTAGAAATAAGATTTTATGTAAATCTACGCGTGTGTGTGTGTGTGTGTGTGTGTGTGTGTGTGTGTGTGTGATCTGCTTTAGCAACACATCATTTCTTCTTCTGAATTTCTGAAAAGAGAGTTTGGGTAGAGCAAAAAGACCCAAGAAATCAGCTAAAAGCAACAGTTTCGAAGTCCTTCAAGGATGGTGGTAAACTGTATTCAAGTTTTCTTATGCTGTTAAGAGGCCATGCCCAATTTTATCATTCTGACATTTTAGAAGATCCTGCAACCTCT
>NW_007185537.1:10051-11947 GCF_000164805.1 Carlito syrichta
GGATACCCAAACCTGCAGAGATGCTCAAGCCCCTCATATAAAATTGAGTAGTATTTGCAGAGAACCTACACGCATCCTCCTGTGTGCTGTACATCATGTCTAGATTACGTATAATACCTAATATAATGCAAATGCTATGTACATGGTTGATATGTTGTATTTTTATTTGGGTTATTTTTTTTCCAAATATTTTTGATCTGCATTTTGTTGAATCCACAGATGTGGAGCTCCCCGATACAAGGACTCACTGTAGGGCTTTCTTGACACTATTATTTTTAAGTAAGTACTTTTAACTCAACTGAGTAATAAAGTAAAAGATACATCATATTTTATAAATTATATCAGGAAAATAAATGTTATAGGTCGAGTAAATGTTAGTTGATGTTTATTGATAATGGAAAATCAAAAAGAATAAACTTGTCACATATATTCCACTTTTTGTATTTAATGTTAATTTTTCAATTATTACTTTTTCATCCTTACAAAAGACAATAAAATAAAAGTTTTAAAAGAGAGTAAAATATTTTTAAAATTTCTTGAATTATGTCTCTGGTTTCTTTAGCCAATGGTCTGTCATCTTAAAGCTGGGAAATAAATTATAAGTCAACAACAAATTAAAGATCAAATGCTTAACACTCACAATTCACAACATACAGAGATACCATCTAATAATTAGCTATTTATGTAATCCCTGAAGAACTGTAAACAAGGTCAGAGGTTTACTTGCTAAATTTATCCTATCAATAATGTGAAAGTTTATTGGTACTTAAAAACATAGATTATCTAAGACCTTTTAAAAATTACAATATGAATCTTCCAGTTCTTGAAGAGAGCAACAGCAGAAAAATGATATAAGCAATACCAACTTGTGTTTCTAAAAAACTGTCCAACTTGTATCACATCTGAAAGAAACAATCACCTCTGGGCTCGGTGACTCAGCCTCTAATCCCACGCCTTTGGGAGGCTGAGGTGAGTGAATTGCCTGAGCCTGCGGTTTCAAGACCCGCCTGGTCAACTTGGTGAGACTTCATCTCTACAATAAATCAAAATGAGCCGGGTGTGGTAGCGCACACATGTAGTTCCTGCTACTTGGAAGGCTGAGGTGGAAGGATCGCCGGAGCCCAGCAGATCGAGGCTGCGGTGTGTGAGACTCCAACACAAAAATAATAATAATAATAATAATAAAGAAAGAAAGAAACAATCACCTAATAGAAGGACAGAGGTATTTAGAGAAATTTAGGCAGAGGAACACAGGATGTCTTCAGTGTTTAATAAGATTACTACAATTTGAGGTTTTACGTTTAGGTCTTTGATTCATTCAGAGTTGATGTTTGTGTATGGTGATAGGTAGGGGTTCTGTTTCAGTCTTCTGTATGTGGTCTGCCAGTTTTCCCAGCACCATTTACCAAATAGGTTCTTCTCTCCCCAGTGGCTGTTAGGGAGACTTTGTCAAAGATGACTTAGTTGAGAAATTCAGGTTTTGCTTCCAGGATCTATAACCTGTTCCATTAGACTATATGCCTGTGCTTGTACCAATACCAGGCTGTTTTGAATATTGTAGACCTATAGTAAAATTTAAAGTCTGGAAGTGTGACACCTCCCACTTTGTTTCTTTTGCTAATGATTGTCTTGGCTATTCATGGTCATGTATGTTTTCATATGTATTTCTGTATTGCCATTTCCAGGTCTTAGAAAAATGACGTTGGTAATTTAGTGGGTATTACATTGAATCTGTAGATTGCCATCTTAACAATATTGATTCTTAACAATATTGATTCTTCCTATTCATAAACATGGAATCTTAACAATCATCTTAACAATATTGATTATTCCTATTCATAAACATGGAATATTTTTCCATTTGTTTGTGTCTTCTTGGTTTTCTCTGAGTAGTGT
>NW_007185538.1:0-955 GCF_000164805.1 Carlito syrichta
GCATGATCATGGCTCACTTGTAACCTCCAGGTTAAGGCTGTCCTTCTGCCTCAGCGTCCTGAGTAGCTGGAACTACAGGTGTGCACCCCCACATCTGGTTTTAATCTTTTTGATGTTTTGTAGAGACAAGATATCGCTATGTTGTCCAGGCTGGTCTCGAACTCCTGGGCTCTAGCAGTCCTCCCATCTGGGCCTCCCAAAGGGCTGGGATTAGAGGCATGAGCCACCACACCTGGCCCAGATTTTCTTTAAATAATACCACCTCCCAACATATGTTAATTTTAAGACTAATACAGTTTAGAGATATTTTCTTAATTTGTCTAATAAGTGGGTTTACATTCTAATGTGTAGACCCAATTCAAACTGGTCCACAGTGGAAAGGTATTTGTATGTCGGCCAATTTCACATACTGTGATTTCTCCTAATTCTTTTCCCATCAGTATTTCCCTAACACATACTTTCTCCTCCAGTTTTTCTTTTCCTGTAAAATTTTCACACCTTAGCTATCATAACTCACTTTTGTATTCTAAGAGCTCTTATTTGCACACAGATTTTTCTGCTCCTTTTCCCTTTTGCCAAGATTATAGAATTATTTGTGAGAAAAGAAAAATTACTGCTCCTGTATGGTGACTTCTACCCACCACTGCAGCTGAAAGTAGAGACAGATGAGAAACATTCACTGACTTGGATGAGGCCGAAGTCACCTGTAACTACTCTTCAGTGGTGTGATGGCTCTCAGTCCAGGTTGTCTGTTACAGTCTCCCAGGGCTTTAAAAAATCTGGGTGCCTGACCATGTCCTAGGATAACTAAATAAGCTTCCGGGAATGGGAACCAGGCACCTGTTGTGAAACCTCTTTTTTTGACTTTAATGTGCAACCCAGGTGCAGACTTGCTCTAGTCGAGGGTGGTGGGGCCCCATCGGGTTGGCATTGTAGCAGGAAGGAGGGGCAGGGG
>NW_007185539.1:0-789 GCF_000164805.1 Carlito syrichta
CAATTCAAACTGGTCCACAGTGGAAAGGTATTTGTATGTCGGCCAATTTCACATACTGTGATTTCTCCTAATTCTTTTCCCATCAGTATTTCCCTAACACATACTTTCTCCTCCAGTTTTTCTTTTCCTGTAAAATTTTCACACCTTAGCTATCATAACTCACTTTTGTATTCTAAGAGCTCTTATCTGCACACAGATTTTTCTGCTCCTTTTCCCTTTTGCCAAGATTATAGAATTATTTGTGAGAAAAGAAAAATTACTGCTCCTGTATGGTGACTTCTACCCACCACTGCAGCTGAAAGTAGAGACAGATGAGAAACATTCACTGACTTGGATGAGGCCAAAGTCACCTGTAACTACTCTTCAGTGGTGTGATGGCTCTCAGTCCAGGTTGTCTGTTACAGTCTCCCAGGGCTTTAAAAAATCTGGGTGCCTTACCATGTCCTAGGATAACTAAATCAGCTTCCGGGAATGGGAACCAGGCACCTGTTGTGAAACCTCTTTTTTTGACTTTAATGTGCAACCCAGGTGCAGACTTGCTCTAGTAGAGGGTGGTGGGGCCCCGTCGGGTTGGCATTGTAGCAGGAAGGAGGGGCAGGGGAGGAAACCAGGATGGGGAATGCTGACGATCATTGTGATAAGTTCTGGATGCTAAAGGTGGAAGAGAGTTCCTTGATGGGCACTCCGGGAACTCTAGTATGCTCACATCAGAAAGAACATTCTAGCATCTATGTTAGCATACATAGTAGTGAGTTTCAGCTGCTCCTTGTGTTGTGACATCTCACAATT
>NW_007185540.1:0-788 GCF_000164805.1 Carlito syrichta
AATACACAGAATGTGATGTAGTACTAATATTTTTCTGTGCATTAAATATTTCAGGGAAAAATAATCTTTCTCTGGTTAGAATGTCATGTGATAAATATCAAATTATAAGGACATCAAATGTGATCTGTTCACCTAAACGCTGTATCATATAGCAATCCATATCATGCCCTACTGACGATCCTTTTTGTGAAAACTCATTACTTCACAGTGTTGCTGTTTCTAGTATTTCTGTTACAATGTATCAGAATCCAGGCCTTCTGCCATTGTTTTTTTGGAGATATCAGTGTGACTGTACTTTTTCTGGTTACCATTTTACAGAAAAAATGTGGTTTATGGGTAGGTCAATTTTAAGAACCTGTAAACTCTTTGTCTAGAAAATGGAGCAAATGCCAGTAAGAATTTTAAAGGACTGTCAAAGCCTCATGAAAAACTAAACTAGCAGTTAAAGTAAAAGGTGGTAGTCAGTAAGAAAGTCTGAAGACTAAGATAAAGCTCATAACTATCAACTTTAGGGCTGTGTTGGGTACTATATACTTGATGCATGTTAGAGTTGATGTATTTGATGGTGGTGATCATGGTCTTAAGAAATTGTTTGGTGTATTCCAAAGCAGTGTCTTAATTGGACGGTGAGCAGAAAACCACTTGCTAGTTTCTGAAAATGTAAATTGACAGACTTCAATCACTTCTGTTCAATTTGGAATTAAAGTTGGGGATTAAAAATACTTGAGTGAAAAACCTCTAACCCCAGTTCAATGATGAGTGAATCACCAGAAAATCTCCATTTGAGA
>NW_007185541.1:0-800 GCF_000164805.1 Carlito syrichta
CGATGTAGTACTAATATTTTCTGTGCATTAAATATTTCAGGGAAAAATAATCTTTCTCTGGTTACAATGTCATGTGATAAATATCAAATTATAAGGACATCAAATGTGATCTGTTCACGTAAACGCTGTATCATATAGCAATCCATATCATGCCCTACTGACGATCCTTTTTGTGAAAACTCATTACTTCACAGTGTTGCTGTTTCTAGTATTTCTGTTACAATGTATCAGAATCCAGGACTTCTGCCATTGTTTTTTTGGAGATATCAGTGTGACTCTACTTTTTCTGGTTACCATTTTACAGAAAGAATGTGGTTTATGTGTAGGTCAATTTTAAGAACCTGTAAACTCTTTGTCTAGAAAATGGAGCAAATGCCAGTAAGAATTTTAAAGGACTGTCAAAGCCTTGTGAAAAACTAAACTAGCAGTTAAAGTAAAAGGTGGTAGTCAGTAAGAAAGTCTGAAGACTAAGATAAAGCTCATAACTATCAACTTTAGGACTGTGTTGGGTACCATATACTTGACACATGTTAGAGTTGATGTATTTGATGGTAGTGATCATGGTCTTAAGAAATTGTTTGGTGTATTCCAAAGCAGTGTCTTAATTGGACGGTGAGCAGAAAACCACTTGCTAGTTTCTGGAAATGTAAATTGACAGACTTCAATCACTTCTGTTCAATTTGGAATTAAAGTTGGGGATTAAAAATACTTGAGCAAAAAACCTCTAACCCCAGTTCAATGATGAGTGAAACACCAGAAAATATCCATTTGAGGGACCTTCCACAGAAGTCATGAGCAGG
>NW_007185542.1:0-785 GCF_000164805.1 Carlito syrichta
GACACATACACCTTTGCAGGTGAGATTTGGACTTGAGCATACCCGCTCTCCCCACCACTGGACCTGGCCCCCCATGGGTGGCTGCGTCCCCTTTATTCCCCTGCCCTCTCTCTCCCTGCTAGTTGTGTCGACATTAGTTCTTCTCTTTGTGCTGGAGTGCCCAATGCTTAGGGCCCACTCAAGAGTGAGATACCCCTTCACTCTGGCCATGATGGCAATTGCTAAAATGTCAAACAAATAACAAGTGGCGTCAGGATACTCTTTTTAGCATGCACCTATTTTTAAAAATAAACTTTTTAAAATTTTGAAATAATTCTATGCACTCAGGAAGTTAGAAAAAAAAGTTAGATGCACTTCAACATCCTGATAAACCTATCTTAAACTGAAATTAACTTATACTTTATTTTAAAAAATCAGTGCATGCCTATAGACCAGATAATAGAATTGTCAAACTATTAGAAAGTTTCTAAATCAGAATTAAAACAAATACCAAGGAAAAATAGATATGCCCTTCTAAACTGTGTGTAATTGGATTCAGAGAAAACTTTCTAATTATATTTGCGTTCATTTTTATGCTACTTCACAATCACCCCAAGTTACTAGGTAACAAAATTATTATGGAACTGGCTCAGAATTTTCTGTATAGTAATCAGTCTCCATGACTGAAAACACAGAGAGAACGTCAATGAGGGAGAAAGGTTTTATTCTCCTGAATCTAGATAGAGCACATGAAAATTTGCTTCTGTCCACAGGAGATTCTTACTCCTTGTCAAAGGAACAATAGG
>NW_007185543.1:0-791 GCF_000164805.1 Carlito syrichta
ACAGGTGAGATTTGGACTTTGAGCATACCCGCTCTCCCCACCACTGGACCTGGCCCCCCATGGGTGGCTGCGTCCCCTTTATTCCCCTGCCCTCTCTCTCCCTGCTAGTTGTGTCGACATTAGTTCTTCTCTTTGTGCTGGAGTGCCCAATGCTTAGGGCCCACTCAAGAGTGAGATACCCCTTCACTCTGGCCATGATGGCAATCGCTAAAATGTCAAACAAATAACAAGTGGCGTCAGGATACTCTTTTTAGCATGCACCTATTTTTAAAAATAAACTTTTTAAAATTTTGAAATAATTCTATGCACTCAGGAAGTTAGAAAAAAAAGTTAGATGCACTTCAACATCGTGATAAACCTATCTTAAACTGAAATTAACTTATACTTTATTTTAAAAAATCAGTGCATGCCTATAGACCAGATAATAGAATTGTCAAACTATTAGAAAGTTTCTAAATCAGAATTAAAACAAATACCAAGGAAAAATAGATATGCCCTTCTAAACTGTGTGTAATTGGATTCAGAGAAAACTTTCTAATTATATTTGCGTTCATTTTTATGCTACTTCACAATCACCCCAAGTTACTAGGTAACAAAATTATTATGGAACTGGCTCAGAATTTTCTGTATAGTAATCAGTCTCCATGACTGAAAACACAGAGAGAACGTCAATGAGGGAGAAAGGTTTTATTCTCCTGAATCTAGATAAGCACATGAAAATTTGCTTCTGTCCACAGGAGATTCTTACTCCTTGTCAAGGAACAATAGGCAGCATTTATAAAAATATGATC
>NW_007185544.1:0-795 GCF_000164805.1 Carlito syrichta
CAGGTGAGATTTGGACTTTGAGCATACCCGCTCTCCCCACCACTGGACCTGGCCCCCCATGGGTGGCTGCGTCCCCTTTATTCCCCTGCCCTCTCTCTCCCTGCTAGTTGTGTCGACATTAGTTCTTCTCTTTGTGCTGGAGTGCCCAATGCTTAGGGCCCATTCAAGAGTGAGATACCCCTTCACTCTGGCCATGATGGCAATCGCTAAAATGTCAAACAAATAACAAGTGGCGTCAGGATACTCTTTTTAGCATGCACCTATTTTTAAAAATAAACTTTTTAAAATTTTGAAATAATTCTATGCACTCAGGAAGTTAGAAAAAAAAGTTAGATGCACTTCAACATCCTGATAAACCTATCTTAAACTGGAATTAACTTATACTTTATTTTCAAAAATCAGTGCATGCCTATAGACCAAATAATAGAATTGACAAACTATTAGAAATTTTCTAAATCAGAATTAAAACAAATACCAAGGAAAAATAGATATGCCCTTCTAAACTGTGTGTAATTGGATTCAGAG
Organism: Carlito syrichta; assembly: GCF_000164805.1. Classification (NCBI taxonomy): domain Eukaryota; kingdom Metazoa; phylum Chordata; class Mammalia; order Primates; family Tarsiidae; genus Carlito; species Carlito syrichta. The sequence continues at coordinate 526 of NW_007185544.1, forward strand.
AAAACTTTCTAATTATATTTGCATTCATTTTTATGCTACTTCACAATCACCCCAAGTTACTAGGTAACAAAATTATTATGGAACTGGCTCAGAATTTTCTGTATAGTAATCAGTCTCCATGACTGAAAACACAGAGAGAACGTCAATGAGGGAGAAAGGTTTTATTCTCCTGAATCTAGATAAGCACATGAAAATTTTGCTTCTGTCCACAGGAGATTCTTACTCCTTGTCAAGGAACAATTAGGCAGCATTTATAAAAATATGATCTTT
>NW_007185545.1:0-488 GCF_000164805.1 Carlito syrichta
GCCACTTGAATTAGCTAGCTGATTTAACCAGCTAAACTTGTTAGCCAACTGGCTAGTCAGTTGTCTTAACTAGCTGATATCAGTAGATAATCAACTGGCTAGCCAGCTGACTTAATTAGCTAGCTATCTATGTATCCTGATGGTTTGCCAACTGACGTAAATACTTAGATATCTACCTATCCAGCTGACTAGCGAGTTGACTTAACTAGGTGAGTTAACTAGCTAGCCAGCTGACTAAATTAGTTGGCTACACAACTAGGCATCTGGCTAGCCAGTTGACTTAACTAGCTGACTAACTAGCTAGCTCCCTAGATAACGTGCTGAATTTACTACCAGAAATAAGTAGATAGCTACCTACCTAGCCATCTACCAAGCTAACCGAGTTAACTAGTTGACTTAACTAGCTAGCTAGCTGACATAACAAGCTGACTTAACTAGGTTCCTTGCTAGTCAGCAGACTTAACTAGCTTAAATAGCTAGCTACCCAG
>NW_007185546.1:0-823 GCF_000164805.1 Carlito syrichta
AAGATGTTAAAAAAAATGTATATACATTTTCTTTCTTTAAAAAAACCAGGATTTATTGAGAGGACAGAAAATCTCCCGTAGCCAGAGGGGACACAAGGTTATTGCCCTGTATACACATTTTCAGAGATGCTATCTATGTATTACTTTTCAAAGTACTTTTCAGAAGTGTCTGGACACTATGGTAACCACACTGAGCATCTCTAGTAATTGCAGAAGTCAAATGTGACTTGTATTCATCTTTTGTTATCAGTATATATTTTTCCTTTCTTAAAATGGGTATACATTTTTTGCACCCTCTGTATTTGCTGAATTTGGACTTCTTCCTGTCACCCACATTTCCAAAAGAATCCCTGTGCTCACTACATATCTAATTTGAAAGGTCCAACTGTTGTCTCTCCTATGAAAGTCTTTTTTTTAGGTGACACCAATACATTTACAGACACCCCTCAGACCTCAGAACATGCAGGTACCCATGGGGTATTTATAATAATAAAAGCTTGTGACTTTCTTGAGCAGTTGCCATGGACCAGGTATTGTTCTGAGTTGTGTGAGGCATTTCCTCACTTTCTCTTCACTATGACTGAACAAGGCAGGACTCTTTACTAAGCCCATCGCACAGGTGAGACAGCTGGAACATGGAGAGGTTTAGTACTTTACAGAGATGCCCTGGTAAATGTGGGGTGGCACTGTGGAGCTGGACACAGAGACCACACTTTCAACCAATAGGCAACACTACCCCATTGGGTGTTAGGAGGAAGTCAAGGTGACTATTAGGACCCCTGAGCTCCAGTCTGGAGTGAACTGTTGATGATACCAGTGAAGG
>NW_007185547.1:0-750 GCF_000164805.1 Carlito syrichta
GGGTAATGGGAGTCGTCATATACAGGAAACTACACGTCATATTGCTAAGGAAGTATAAGGAATCTTGGCTACATGAGTCCTCATTCCCAAAGCTACAGGCTGTCTTCCTCAGAAGTAACCACGAATCAGGTTTTTGAATTTGAAATCTGGGTAATGGGAGTCCTCACATACATGAAACTTCACTGCCTATTGCTAAGTAAGAATAAGCAGCCTGCGTTACTCATGTCTTCAATCCCCAAAGAGCTTCACGTCGTCTTGCTATGGGCTAAACACGAATCGGGGTGTTTTAAGCATGAATCTGGAGAAATGGCGTCCTTATATACTGGCAACTTCATGAACTTTTGCTAAGAAAGAATAAGGAATCTGAGTTACATGAGTCCTCAATCCCAAAAATCTACAGGGCATCTTGGAAAGAGCTAAAAAGGAATCAGAGTTTTGAAGCAGGATCTATGTAATGAGAGTCAAAATACACGGCCCCTTGCCAAGGAAGAAAAAGAATCGGGGTTTTAGCAGTCCCCAGTCCTAAAAATCAACAGGCCATCTGCTGTGGGCTATACACAACATAGGTAATAGCAGGCCTCATGTACCGAATCTTCACGATCTCTTGATAAAGAGGAATATGAAACGTGTATTACACGGTTCCTCCATCACAATATCTACGTGAAATCTTGGTAAGGGCTAAACAAGAATCAGGGTTTCCAACAGGTGTCTCAGGAAAGAGAGTCCTCATATACAGAACACTACATGGCC
>NW_007185548.1:0-835 GCF_000164805.1 Carlito syrichta
ACAAAGAGTCAGGGAAAGAAGGAGGCTAAAAAGGACAGGTACTTAAGCAAATTACCATTGTAGGCAACTTGAACTTGGTTCTATAGGGAACACCAGTAGGCAGAAAAGAATTTCTCCACTTCCACCCCACCTAGAGGTCAAATGACCCTTGAGTGCAGGTAGTTATATGCTAGCCCTCATAAGTCATCATATGATGGCTATGAATTAGTTCCTGGGCACTTCTGGCCTGCTACACATGTGAGCAGAGAAGACTCAGGTAGCCGGAGAAACCCACATGAAAGTGGTGGTGGTGGTCATGGTGTTGGAAGTGGGACAGGTATGCACTGAATGAAAAGGGCTGCTGTTCTGCCATATGCAAGACCTCACTCTCCTTGTCTTACAGCTGAAGGAAGAGGACTACAAGGCCTTAGAGGAAGGCAGAACCATAGCACCAAAGGTGCCTAGATCCTAAAATTACCCCTTGGAAGGCTGCTCACTGACTGGGACAATTAGCAAGAAATAGACAATTATGCTAAGCCACAAAAATGTAGGGATTGCTTGTTACAGTGGTTAGCCTCTCCTGAGCAGTGTAGGGAGAAAGTGGATATTTAAACAGCCAGCCATATCCACTGCTTAAATCCTGGGATTGGTGGGTAACAGATAATACCACCGAATTACTACCTTGCTAATAACAATCTGTGAAACACCAGATAAAAGCCCTTGAAGCTACATAGGAATGAAAGGCAAGCAGATATGAGAGAGTCACTGGTTTATAGGTGAGAAAAGCCCAAGTTCTGAAACGCAGAGGGTTCTTGGACTTTGCACTTTGGCTGCATTGTTCAGCTTTCTCTTTGTG
>NW_007185549.1:0-815 GCF_000164805.1 Carlito syrichta
CTGTTCTGCCATATGCAAGACCTCACTCTCCTTGTCTTACAGCTGAAGGAAGAGGACTACAAGGCCTTAGAGGAAGGCAGAACCATAGCACCAAAGGTGCCTAGATCCTAAAATTACCCCTTGGAAGGCTGCTCACTGACTGGGACAATTAGCAAGAAATAGACAATTATGCTAAGCCACAAAAATGTAGGGATTGCTTGTTACAGTGGTTAGCCTCTCCTGAGCAGTGTAGGGAGAAAGTGGATATTTAAACAGCCAGCCATATCCACTGCTTAAATCCTGGGATTGGTGGGTAACAGATAATACCACCGAATTACTACCTTGCTAATAACAATCTGTGAAACACCAGATAAAAGCCCTTGAAGCTACATAGGAATGAAAGGCAAGCAGATATGAGAGAGTCACTGGTTTATAGGTGAGAAAAGCCCAAGTTCTGAAACGCAGAGGGTTCTTGGACTTTGCACTTTGGCTGCATTGTTTCAGCTTTCTCTTTGTGGAGAGAACAGACTAGATTAGATCTTACAGGTGACTTGTCCCTTTGGTGCCACAGACTCATCTAAGATTTCAGACTAAAACTCTCCAGGTGGCAGAGATCAGCCATGAATTTGTACCTGAGTTCCAAGCATGACAAAGAAAGGACACACTCTCATCTTTGACTCCTGTTCAAAGGGAAAGTCAGCTTTGTGGTTACTGCTCCTGAGGGGCCAATGTTGACAAGGAAGGAACAGTCAAATGGGACCAATTATGCTTAGTGGTACCTCATGCCTTCACAAAGCCCAGCCCTTTGATGGAGGCATTAACATTTGTTGACTGCC
>NW_007185550.1:0-843 GCF_000164805.1 Carlito syrichta
CCTCACTCTCCTTGTCTTACAGCTGAAGGAAGAGGACTACAAGGCCTTAGAGGAAGGCAGAACCATAGCACCGAAGGTGCCTAGATCCTAAAATTACCCCTTGGAAGGCTGCTCACTGACTGGGACAATTAGCAAGAAATAGACAATTATGCTAAGCCACAAAAATGTAGGGATTGCTTGTTACAGTGGTTAGCCTCTCCTGAGCAGTGTAGGGAGAAAGTGGATATTTAAACAGCCAGCCATATCCACTGCTTAAATCCTGGGATTGGTGGGTAACAGATAATACCACTGAATTACTACCTTGCTAATAACAATCTGTGAAACATCAGATAAAAGCCCTTGAAGCTACAAAAGAATGAAAGGCAAGCAGATATGAGAAAGAGTCACTGGTTTATAGGTGAGAAAAGCCCAAGCTCTGAAACGCAGAGGGTTCTTGGACTTTGCACTTTGGCTGCATTGTTTCAGCTTTCTCTTTGTGGAGAGAACAGACTAGATTAGATCTTACAGGTGACTTGTCCCTTTGGTGCCACAGACTCATCTAAGATTTCAGACTAAAACTCTCCAGGTGGCAGAGATCACCCATGAATTTGTACCTGAGTTCCAAGCACGACAAAGAAAGGACACACTCTCATCTTTGACTCCTGTTCAAAGGGAAAGTCAGCTTTGTGGTTACTGCTCCTGAGGGGCCAATGTTGACAAGGAAGGAACAGTCAAATGGGACCAATTATGCTTAGTGGGTACCTCATGCCTTCCCAATGCCCAGCCCTTTGATAGAGGGCATTAATATTTGTTGACTGCCCATCACTTGACAAACATGGTACTATAATTCCATTTCACTTCCTG
>NW_007185551.1:0-776 GCF_000164805.1 Carlito syrichta
TTGTGGAGAGAACAGACTAGATTAGATCTTACAGGTGACTTGTCCCTTTGGTGCCACAGACTCATCTAAGATTTCAGACTAACACTCTCCAGGTGGCAGAGATCACCCATGAATTTGTACCTGAGTTCCAAGCACGACAAAGAAAGGACACACTCTCATCTTTGACTCCTGTTCAAAGGGAAAGTCAGCTTTGTGGTTACTGCTCCTGAGGGGCCAATGTTGACAAGGAAGGAACAGTCAAATGGGACCAATTATGCTTAGTGGGTACCTCATGCCTTCCCAATGCCCAGCCCTTTGATAGAGGGCATTAATATTTGTTGACTGCCCATCACTTGACAAACATGGTACTATAATTCCATTTCACTTCCTGACAACCTCAACAGGCATCACCTGCATTTTTCAGATGGGAAGATGGAGGTTTAGTGAAAAAATATCCTCTCAGTAAGATCAAGAGCCACAAAGTGGCTAAACCATCAAGACACCAGAAACAATGCACATTTCACCATGGTTTCTCTTTCTCTAACTTTCCCGCATGGAATACACAAATGTAAAGCATAGAATGTATTGCGAATTTGTGAGGTTGGCAAACTTAACAATCACATGCTTGATTTTCTAAATACTCATCTAATCATTTTATTTATCTAAGTAGTTATCAAATTAATTTATGTAAACTGTTATCTGAATATTTTCCTTCAAAAACGTGTGTGCTATGCACAGATTAGACATCTAAAAATATTTTGTTCAAGGAATCAATGAATGTACTGCATGTGCTTTGG
>NW_007185552.1:0-759 GCF_000164805.1 Carlito syrichta
CAGGGGCCAATGTTGACAAGGAAGGAACAGTCAAATGGGACTGATTATGCTTAGTGTGTACCTCATGCCTTCCCAATGCCCAGCCCTTTGATAGAGGGCATTAACATTTGTTGACTGCCCATCACTTGACAAACATGGTACTATAATTCCATTTCACTTCCTGACAACCTCAACAGGCATCACCTGCATTTTTCAGATGGGAAGATGGAGGTTTAGTGAAAAAATATCCTCTCAGTAAGATCAAGAGCCACAAAGTGGCTAAACCATCAAGACACCAGAAACAATGCACATTTCACCATGGTTTCTCTTTCTCTAACTTTCCCGCATGGAATACACAAATGTAAAGCATAGAATGTATTGCGAATTTGTGAGGTTGGCAAACTTAACAATCACATGCTTGATTTTCTAAATACTCATCTAATCATTTTATTTATCTAAGTAGTTATCAAATTAATTTATGTAAACTGTTATCTGAATATTTTCCTTCAAAAACGTGTGTGCTATGCACAGATTAGACATCTAAAAATATTTTGTTCAAGGAATCAATGAATGTACTGCATGTGCTTTGATACCCTTTTTTGCATGTCAATTTTCTGGTTTTTTGTCGCCATTCTAATATACAATTGGTAAGATTTAGCTTCCGTAATACCTTTGCCTTTTCATCTCTGTTCTTTAACTCCATCCCATTATCCCTTCCCCCATCCCACAACAACAATGAAACTCCACATTTCAACATCTTTCAGAAACCTATCTCCTCCC
>NW_007185553.1:0-749 GCF_000164805.1 Carlito syrichta
CCAAGTTGTTGCGAAGTCCATATTTTGTCCCTCTTTATGACTGCATAATGTTCCATTGTATATATGTATCACATTATTTTTATCCATCCAGTTTTGATGGGCAGCACGCTTGGTTCCATGTTTTTACTACTGTGAATAGCAATGCAATAAGCATGCATGTGCAAGTATCTTTTTTGTAGAATGATTTGAGTTCCTCCAGATATATTCTCAGTAGGAAAATTGCTGGGTCATATGGAAGGTCAATTTCTAGTTCTTTTAGAAAATGTTACACTGTTTTCCCACAGAGGTTGAACCAGTGTGCATTCCCACGAGGAGATTAGAAGTGTTCCCTTTTCTCTGCATCCTCTCCAGCATCTGTTGTTGTTTGTTTTGTGTATTATGGCCATTCTTATTGGGGTCGGGTGGTGTCTCAATGTGGTGTTTTTTTTTTTTTTTTGAGTTGGATTCTCACTCAGTCGCCCAGACTGGAGTGCACTGGCCGCTCCCGGCCACCGCAGCCTCGACCTGCTGGGCTCCGGCGATACTTCCACCTCAGCCTTCCCAGTAGCCGGAATTACAGGCATGGGCTACCATGCCTGGCTGATTTTTTGATTTATTGTAGAGATGAGGTCTCGCTGATCAGGCGGGTCTCGAACCCGCGGGCTCAGGCAATCCACTCACCTCAGCCTCCCAAAGGCACAGGATTACAGGCTGAGCCACCAAGCCCGGCTTCAATATGGTTTTGATTTGCATTTCTTGATGATAAGTGG
>NW_007185554.1:0-816 GCF_000164805.1 Carlito syrichta
CATCCAGTTTTGATGGGCAACACGCTTGGTTCCATGTTTTTACTACTGTGAATAGCAATACAATAAGCATGCATGTGCAAGTATCTTTTTTGTAGAATGATTTGAGTTCCTCCGGATATATTCTCAGTAGGGAAATTGCTGGGTCATATGGAAGGTCAATTTCTAGTTCTTTTAGAAAATGTTACACTGTTTTCCCACAGAGGTTGAACCAGTGTGCATTCCCACGAGGAGATTAGAAGTGTTCCCTTTTCTCTGCATCCTCTCCAGCATCTGTTGTTGTTTGTTTTGTGTATTATGGCCATTCTTATTGGGGTCGGGTGGTGTCTCAATGTGGTGTTTTTTTTTTTTTGAGTTGGATTCTCACTCAGTCGCCCAGACTGGAGGGCACTGGCCGCTCCCGGCCACCGCAGCCTCGACCTCCTTGGCTCCGGCGATACTTCCACCTCAGCCTTCCCAGTAGCCGGAATTACAGGCATGGGCTACCATGCCTGGCTGATTTTTTGATTTATTGTAGAGATGAGGTCTCGCTGCCCAGGCGGGTCTCGAACCCGCGGGCTCAGGCAATCCACTCACCTCAGCCTCCCAAAGGCACGGGATTACAGGCTGAGCCACCAAGCCCGGCTTCAATATGGTTTTGATTTGCATTTCTTGATGATAAGTGAGGCTGAGCAGTGTTTCATGTGTCTGTATATCTTCTTTTCAGGAATGTCTATTAATGTCTTTTGCCCACTTTTTAATTAGACAAGAGAAGTAAACCAGGGGTATCCAAATAGGAAAAGAATAAGTTGCATTATCCCTCTTTGCTGATGATTGATC
>NW_007185555.1:0-969 GCF_000164805.1 Carlito syrichta
CGTACAACCAGTCTTTACTTAACATTGTCAATAGGTCCTTGGACACTGCTACTTTAAGTGAAATGATTTATTATAAAAACAACTTTACTGCAGGCTAATTGATATAAACAAGAGTTAAGTTCCTAGAGCATATTTCTGGGCAGAGAAATATCACCAAACCTCTAAATAAATATCAAAACATTTCTAATATTAAACACTGAAATGACTGTGAGCTCTCTATTCATTTAAGAAGAATTAGTAAAAGCAAGTAGCATCATTACTTACTCCATTATTCCAGTTTAGGGTTCCACGTGACCAGAGTGCATCTTAGAAGCTCAAGGCACAAGGAAGTAACCAACCCTGGACAGGATGGCATTCCATCTCTGGAAGCACTCTCATACACCCATATTCACTCAGACTGGGACAATGTAGACACACCCATTCACCTAACGTGCACATCTTTGGGAAGTGGGGGGAGACCAGAGTATCCTGAGGAAACCCATGCTGACAGGGGAGAGCATGCAAACTCCACATAGATGATAGACGGTGGCCCTGGCCAGGAATTGAGTTTTTTTCATCAATATTATAACAAAATAACATTGAATGAAATTACGTTATTCAAGGACCTGCTGTACATACCTAGGAATGCTATCGTTGATTGATACAGTAATTCTATTTTTAACTATTTGAGGCAATGTCAAACAATGTTACACATAAGCTGAACCATTTTATATTCCACCTACAATGTCTACAGGTTGGAATTTCTCTGTGTCCTTGCCAATACTTGTTATTTTTAATTTTGGTTTGTAAACTTCTTAATGTATATGAAGAAGGTAACTCATAAAGTTTCAATGTGCATATCCATATAGTAATAATACTGGTCATCTTTTCATGTGCTTTTTGGCCATTTGCATGTCTTCTGGCAAAGTGTATATACAAGTTCTTTCTACATTTTTTTTTACTGGGCGGTTAGTCTTTTGTTATTGAGTA
>NW_007185556.1:0-1387 GCF_000164805.1 Carlito syrichta
CGCGGTTAGTCTTTTGTTATTGAGTAACAGAAGTTCTCTATTGTGGATAACAGGTGCTTATCAGATATACAAATATTTTCTCCCATTCTATGGATCATCTTTTCACTTACTTGATAGTGTCCTTTGATGCACAAAAGTTCTTAGTTTGAGGTAATTTTCCTTTAGTTGCTTGTGCTTTCAGTGTCAGATCTAAGAAACCTCTGCTGAATCTAAGGTCATGAAGAATTATCCCTATCATTTCTTCAAGAGTTAATATTTTTACCTCATATATTTAGACCTTTGAATCACTTTGAGCTCATTTTTCTATGTGGTGTAAGGAAAGGGTACAATTTTATTCCTCCAAATGTGAGTAATCAATGGTCTAACACCATTTGTTTTATTTAATGATCTCAGTCCTTGTCAACAACCAATTGACCATAGAGGTGTGGATTTATTTTTGGACCTAGAAATTTATTTGCATTGATCTCTATGTGTACCTTTGTGCTAGCATCATGCAGTTTTCTCCTAATTTGCAGTCAGATTTGAAATTGAGAAATACGAGCCTCCAAGTTGGCTATTCTTTAGCATGACTAATTTGGCCACTTGGAATTCCTTAAAATTTCACATGAGTGTTAGCATTGGCTTACCCACTTCTACCAAAAGGATGTTGGGATTTTCATAAAAATCGCAATGATTTTGTTAGATTGTTCTGTGTTGTGCTGCCATCTAAAAACGATTACGTCTTCTACATGAACATAAGATGTCTCTACATTTATTTCGGCTGTCTTGAAATAATTTCAGCAACTTTTGTAATTTTCCACATCCAAATCTTACACTTTAGTTAAATAATCTTAAGTATAGTATTACTGTTTATTATTTTTTACACAGCATTGTCTTCTTAATTTTTACTTTCATATTGCTTATAGCTAGTATATAGAAGTAAAATAGATTTTGGTGTATTGAAAAAGAAAAGGAGCCGGGCTCGGTGGCTCAGCCTGTAATCCTGTGCCTTTGGGAGGCTGAGGTGAGTGGATTGCCTAAGCCCACGGGTTTGCAACCCGCCTGGGCAATTTGGTGAGACCTCATCTCTACAATAAATAAAAAATGAGCCGTGCATGGTAGCATGCACCTGTAGTTCCAGATACTTGGAAGGCTGAGGAGGAAGAGTCACTGGAGCCCAGCAGGTCGAGGCTGCAGTGGCTGGGAGCAGCCACTGCACTCCAGTCTGGGTGACAGAGTGAGACTCCAACTCAAAAAAAAAAAAAAGAAAAAGAAAAGAAAAGAGAGAAGCAAACCAAAGCAAAGAAAAGAAGGCTAAGAGGGAAAGCTATCCAGGCTATGGTAAGGAGTTAAGCTTTCATCATGAGGATGATGGGATACTCTGCTAAAACAAGGAAATGCCATGACC
>NW_007185557.1:0-1224 GCF_000164805.1 Carlito syrichta
TAAGATGTCTCTACATTTATTTTCGGCTGTCTTGAATTAATTTCAGTAAACTTTTGTAATTTTTCCACATCCAAATCTTACATTTTTAGTTAAATAATCTTAAGTATAGTATTACTGTTTATTATTTTTTTACACAGCATTGTCTTCTTAATTTTTACTTTCATATTGCTTATAGCTAGTATATAGAAGTAAAATAGATTTTGGTGTATTGAAAAAGAAAAGGAGCCAGGCTCGGTGGCTCAGCCTGTAATCCTGTGCCTTTGGGAGGCTGAGGTGAGTGGATTGCCTAAGCCCACGGGTTCGCAACCCGCCTGGGCAATTTGGTGAGACCTCATCTCTACAATAAATAAAAAATGAGCCGTGCATGGTAGCATGCACCTGTAGTTCCAGATACTTGGAAGGCTGAGGAGGAAGAGTCACTGGAGCCCAGCAGGTCGAGGCTGCAGTGGCTGGGAGCAGCCATTGCACTCCAGTATGGGTGACAGAGTGAGACTCCAACTCAAAAAAAAAAAAAAAAGAAAAGAAAAAGAAAAGAAAAGAGAGAAGCAAACCCAAACAAAGAAGGCTAAGAGGGAAAGCTATCCAGGCTATGGTAAGGAGTTAAGCTTTCATCATGAGGATGATGGGATACTCTGCTAAAACAAGGAAATGCCATGACCTAACTTACATTTCTAAAAAGCCATTCCAGCTACTTTCCAGGAAACACTTGTGAGAAAAAACAAATAGTTTAGGGAAGAAAGTTGGGGGTTTTGACTTAGGAGATAGAGGTAGTAAGTGAAGTAATCAGATTAGAGAGATATATACACACGATATATAATAAATATACATATAATATATATAAAATAAAATAAATATAAGAAATATATATTTATATATACTTTTTTTTAGTTGGAGTCTCACTCTGTCATTCAGGCTGGAGTGCAGTGGGACACTCACAGCCACCACAGCCTTGACCTGCTGGACTCAGGTGATCTTTCTGCCCCAGCCTTCAAGTAGCTGAAAATACAGGCACAGACCACCACACTCAGCTAATTCTTTTGACTTATTGTAGAGACAAGGTCTCACCAAGATGACCAGGCTGGTCATGAATCCCTGGGCTCAGGCAATCCTCTCACTTCTGCCTCCCAAAATTCTGGAATTATAGGCATAAGCCCCATGCCCAGCTAGTTTTGGTTATATTTTAAAAGTAAGCTTGTGCTGGTAGATTGAATGCAGGGAATACAG
>NW_007185558.1:0-1072 GCF_000164805.1 Carlito syrichta
CTGGAGTCTCACTCTGTCATTCAGGCTGGAGTGCAGTGGCACACTCACAGCCACCACAGCCTTGACCTGCTGGACTCAGGTGATCTTTCTGCCCCAGCCTTCAAGTAGCTGAAAATACAGGCACAGACCACCACACTCAGCTAATTCTTTTGACTTATTGTAGAGACAAGGTCTCACCAAGATGACCAGGCTGGTCACGAATCCCTGGGCTGAGGCAATCCTCTCACTTCTGCCTCCCAAAATTCTGGAATTACAGGCATAAGCCCCATGCCCAGCTAGTTTTGGTTATATTTTAAAAGTAAAGCTTGTGCTGGTAGATTGAATGCAGGGAATACAGGAAAGAGAGGCGTTAATGAGGCCTCCCTGACTTGAACTATTAAGTGAGGTTGAACACTGGGAAAATAGTAATAAGTTTGGATCTTTTTTTAAAAAAAGATACTTATCAGACAACCAAATGGAGACAAAAAGTACAGAAAAGGAAATTTTTTAAAATTGAGAAATAATCCCTCTACTTAAAAAACAAACATCTGCTAACATTTCCTTTGAAACTAATTAGATAAGTTTGAAAAATAACTTTCTCCAAATAATTTTTCTGAAGTGACTTTATATAAACATATATATCTCAAAAATCAAATAGAAATACAGTGTAAAGCAAGAGTCCCCACTGATCATAGTCATTTGACATCCAAAGCTTTCTCTGAATAATCTAAAAATTATCTCTAAATACAAATAGTAACATGTGAGATATTTTTCATCTCTAAAAATATTAAATTAAATTTCCTACTATAGCAAGTCAAGATGCTATGTAAACTGACCAACTATACCAAGTGACAAATTAGCTATTTATCACTTAAGATCATAAATGCTCAGCATTTTACAAAATTTACTATTATCTCCATAGTTTGTCCATTCCTTAATCTCTCAGCAGGTAATCAGAACAATTTAATAATTATTATACTTCACCTTCTGATATACTTGGTGGCCTAACTTTTTCAAAGAAGAGAGTCAACATTATACGATATTTAACCCTGAAAGTACTCACAAAACCAGTTAAAATGTGCTGGTTTTTGCT
>NW_007185559.1:0-768 GCF_000164805.1 Carlito syrichta
GAGTGGAATGTCAGATAAGTTAGGTTCACTGCGTATAAAAGTAACCTGAGCAACCTGGAGGTTACATTAGCCATTAAGTTTGCTGATTCACCCCGAGGAATACTTAGGGAAGCTTGTTTGCTTAACATTTACATAACATAACATGGTCATTATGGGACAAACAAAAGCCAAACTTAGCAAAGTTTTAAATATGAATGCTGCAAACACATACAGTGAATGTGGGGTAGAAATTCATATAGTACTAGTTCTGGGAATTTATAAAATATCACAAATGTCTTATAACAAGGCGGTTTTTGTAAAGGTCTTTGATTCCTTCAGGTTTACATAGCCACTGCGTGTAAATTAACACTGGCATGGAGGTCGGTGATTTAAATCAACATAAAGCCCACCTAGAGAGCAGCTAGCGCCTCAGAGTCTACTGCGGTAGCAAAGGAATGTCTGAAAGGGGCTTATCGCTTTAACATTTACATCCCGTTGTAAAAGCAGAAGTCAGCATGGCAATTGGGACTGACAATGCTTAACCCAAGAGTTCTAAATACAAACACTACTTAAGCCATTATAACTACACAATCAGTCACTACCCGGTACCCGACATATGCCTAATTCTACGGGGTCTGAGGTAGGACTTAAAGTACTAAGATTTCATAAAGTACAATGAACATGAGGTAGGAATACACAAAATATATAGTAAACATGAGGTAGGGATATATGAAATATAGTGAACTAAACACTACTTTTACAGCAAGTATGGCTTTTTAAGTTTCTTGG
>NW_007185560.1:0-1157 GCF_000164805.1 Carlito syrichta
AGTAAAGGGAAGATTTCTTCCATGTGCTTAAAGTGACAGAAAAAAAGCTTCAAAGGTCAGTTGTCTAGCCATGAAGTCATTTATCTGACTGCACAAGAAGCCATCAGGGCAAACTTGAACAGAAATAATGTATATGTAGATCTGTTTCAGACTCCACCTAGCACATGCCCTTTCTTAATTGGACCCCAGAGCTGGAATTTACAAGTCTAAGCCAGCTTCTGTCATCAGACATAAGCTGAAACTCTCTCCATGTTAAACATAAGATGAAAAGGTGAAAAATATAGATGAATTTGTCAATGCAAAGATCTTAGTGCATGCCAGTCTTGGTTCACTAACAACCTTCATCAGTTGATAACTCCTAATTATAGAATTAATAAACTTAAAAAGACAGTTGTAATTAAGGTGTGCGTTGGAATATAAAATCCTTATCTCATTTGTGAACAGAAAGAACTGGTATCCTCACAGTTTAAGGAGTGATCATTTTCCTTGTCTTTGATAACCACCTGCACCCACTGCACATGGTCCTTTAATGTCTTGTCAATTTATCAGTAAGTTCCTATGTTTGCTGTAACTTTTATAATAAAATTTGCTAATAATACTTTGCTGACTTATGTGAGCCTTCTAACTTTTTCAGTTCAAACTTTTCTAGGCCAAGTGCTGTGGCTCAAGCCTGTAGTCCCAGCACTTTGGGAGGCCGAGGTGAGGGGATTGTCTGAGCCCACCAGTGTGAGAACAGCCTGGACAACTTGGCAAGATCTCATCTCTACAATAAAGAAAAAAATGAGCCTGGTGTGGTAGTTCACACCTGTAGTTTTGGCTACTTGGAAGACTGAGGCAGAAGGATTGCTGGAACCTGGCACATCAACACTGGGTGGCTATGAGCATTCTACTATACTCCAGCCTGGGCCATGGAGTGAGACTCCAACTCAAAAAATATTTGTAATACAATATTATACTTTGTATACAGAGAGTTTTGGGGGGGGCACCTAAGAAAACTGGTTAGTTCAGGTAGGCAGCAGATTATGTCTAAATAGAGTATTGTGTGTCAACAAGTCAGTTAATGTAAAAGAATGGAAGTATTTATTATAACACAGTAAGCCACAATGTGGGTAATCTGTGGGTATATAGCCAAGAATTAATTGCAATTCTAATTTCAA
>NW_007185561.1:0-3440 GCF_000164805.1 Carlito syrichta
GTCAGATAAGTTAGGTTCACTGCGTATAAAAGTAACCTGAGCAACCTGGAGGTTACATTAGCCATTAAGTTTGCTGATTCACCCCAAGGAATGCTTAGGGAAGCTTGTTTGCTTAACATTTACATAACATAACATGGTCATTATGGGACAACAAAAACCAAACTTAACAAAGTTTTAAATATGAATGCTGCAAACACATACAGTGAATGTGGGGTAGAAATTCATATCGTACTAGTTCTGGGAATTTATAAAATATCACAAATGTCTTATAGCAAGGCGGTTTTTGTAAAGGTCTTTGATTCCTTCAGGTTTACATAGCCACTGCGTGTAAATTAACACTGGCATGGAGGCAGGTGATTTAAATCAACATAAAGCCCACCTAGAGAGCAGCTAGCGCCTCAGAGTCTACTGCGATAGCAAAGGAATGTCTGAAAGGAGCTTATCACTTTAACATTTACATCCCGTTGTAAAAGCAGAAGTCAGCATGGCAATTGGGACTGACAATGCTTAACCCAAGAGTTCTAAATACAAACACTACTTAAGCCATTATAACTACACAATCAGTCACTACCCGGCACCCGATATATGCCTAATTCTACGGGGTCTGAGGTAGGATTTAAAGTACTAAGATTTCATAAAGTACAATGAACATGACGTAGGAATACACAAAATATAGTAAACATGAGGTAGGGATATATGAAATATAGTGAACTAAACACTACTTTTACAGCAAGTATGGCTTTTTAAGTTTCTTGGTTTCTTGGGTCTCTCAATAGCATGCTCTTAACCTAAGTCTATTACTGTCCTCTCAACTCCAACTCAAAAAAAAGACAATAGAGTTTAAAAATCAGCAAAGTTAAATTATAGTGCTTATAGAAGCACAATTTAGGTGATATATTCATTTTAAAAATAAGCAAAGAGGGATTACAATAAAGTCACAACAGGGGATACATTGGAGGTAGAGGAGAGGATGTGATCAGGATGAGGTTCTTGGACATGTCTTCTGGGATGGGTAACAAACTTCTGTCTCAACAAGAGCTGCAGTTGCAAGTTTGTAAGTCTACCTAATTCATTAAGCCACACATATCTTTTGTGTGGTTTTATCTGTTTCACAATAAAAAGATTTTAAACCACATTTAATAAATATTGAGTGTAAAGAATATCTGAAACCCTCAAAAATATTAAACAAAGATGCATGTGAGTAGGTATAACTGGTACTTAGACTCATTGTAAAACTGTTTGGTATGCTTTCCTAACTACTTTCACTTTCTACCTTTTCCTGTCAAAGAAACTGGCTGGATATACAGATTTTTTTCATCTAAAAGACATATTGATTTTACTAAGAGGCTAAACGATAATGATTTTGCTTCTCCCAGTCTGTTTCTTCCCTGATATTCCAAATTACAGATCTATCATTTTTGACAGTTTTTTTGGTATGCGTGCCTGCCTGCCTTACCATTTCCCCCTGGTTATTTACAGGTCTTTTAGGGTTACTTTTTCTAATTCAGAACATCATAAGTGTTGTGCTACATACTATGGAATGAGATGAGGTTTTAAGAAAGCAGCCATGTTCTCATAGGAAAAGCATACTTTTTGAATAAGAGGTGATAAGATAGTAAAGGGAAGATTTCTTCCATGTGCTTAAAGTGACAGAAAAAAAGCTTCAAAGGTCAGTTGTCTAGCCATGAAGTCATTTATCTGACTGCACAAGAAGCCATCCAGGGCAAACTTGAACAGAAATAATGTATATGTAGATCTGTTTCAGACTCCACCTAGCACATGCCCTTTCTTAATTGGACCCCAGAGCTGGAATTTACAAGTCTAAGCCAGCTTCTGTCATCAGACATAAGCTGAAACTCTCTCCATGTTAAACATAAGATGAAAAGGTGAAAAATATAGATGAATTTGTCAATGCAAAGATCTTAGTGCATGCCAGTCTTGGTTCACTAACAACCTTCATCAGTTGATAACTCCTAATTATAGAATTAATAAACTTAAAAGACAGTTGTAATTAAGGTGTGCGTTGGAATATAAAAATCCTTATCTCATTTGTGAACAGAAAGAACTGTATCCTCACAGTTTAAGGAGTGATCATTTTCCTTGTCTTTGATAACCACCTGCACCCCACTGCACATGGTCCTTTAATGTCTTGTCAATTTATCAGTAAGTTCCTATGTTTGCTGTAACTTTTATAATAAAATTTGCTAATAATACTTTGCTGACTTATGTGAGCCTTCTAACTTTTTCAGTTCAAACTTTTCTAGGCCAAGTGCTGTGGCTCAAGCCTGTAGTCCCAGCACTTTGGGAGGCCGAGGTGAGGGGATTGTCTGAGCCCACCAGTGTGAGAACAGCCTGGACAACTTGGCAAGATCTCATCTCTACAATAAAGAAAAAAATGAGCCTGGTGTGGTAGTTCACACCTGTAGTTTTGGCTACTTGGAAGACTGAGGCAGAAGGATTGCTGGAACCTGGCACATCAACACTGGGTGGCTATGAGCATTCTACTATACTCCAGCCTGGGCCATGGAGTGAGACTCCAACTCAAAAAATATTTGTAATACAATATTATACTTTGTATACAGAGAGTTTTGGGGGGGGCACCTAAGAAAACTGGTTAGTTCAGTTAGGCAGCAGATTAGGTCTAAATAGAGTATTGTGTGTCAACAAGTCAGTTAATGTAAAAGAATGGAAGTATTTATTATAACACAGTAAGCCACAATGTGGGTAATCTGTGGGTATATAGCCAAGAATTAATTGCAATTCTAATTTCAAGTAAATGCACTCTGTGCTAATTATGAACAAACATGTATTTCTGAATATTTTTGGTATCTCTACCTAATGTGGTAGAAGTGGGTGATTATCATTTAAGGGCATGCTACAAGAGCTTCAGGGGTTGATTTTACATATTCTCTGCTCTGGGATCATTTTGATGCCTGCCTCTTATGGAAACAATACCATTAAATTTGAAGAAGTCAACGGTGTTATTAAAAGAGCATTCACTTGCTGCTTCCTAATTTATGAATTTTTTTTCTTTGCAGTATTGGCTCTCATAGTTTTGGTAAAGTAAACCTGTTCCACTCCCATGGATTTAATTACCATGTCCAAGTTACAAATTCCCCATATGAAAGGCATTTCCCTGTATACCAGAATGTTCACCTCTTCTCTGCTTCCAAAGGCTGAAACTTGATAGAGCCTCAAAACTAACACATCATACCTGAAAATTGTTTTCTTTCCTCCAGATCAGAAAATGCCTTTCATTTTTTTCTGTATATTAATAATCCCTCTAGGAAGCTCTTCTGGCCAAAATACGTTAATTGTCTCAGAACTTGAGATCCAAGAGTTAATAAGTGAGAGGTTTGCTTTACAATTAGATGGTTCAGTCTATCATTAGCAATATACTCTCATCTAGGATCATGAAGAAATTATCACCAGATCACCTA
>NW_007185562.1:0-913 GCF_000164805.1 Carlito syrichta
GGGAAAATGGTAAGGCAGGCAGGCACGCACACACACACACACAAAAACTGTCAAAAATGATAGATCTGTAATTTGGAATGTCAGGGAAGAAACAGACTGGGAGAAGCAAAATCGTTATGGTTTAGCCTCCTAGTAAAATCAATATGTCTTTTAGATGAAAAAAATCTATATAACCAGCCAGTTTCTTTGACAGGAAAAGGTAGAAAGTGAAAGTAGTTAAGAAAGCATACCAAACAGTTTTACAATGAGTCTAAGTACCAGTTATACCTACTCACATGCATCTTTGCTTAATATTTTTGAGGGTTTCAGATATTCTTTACACTCAATATTTATTAAATGTGGTTTAAAATCTTTTTATTGTGAAACAGATAAAACCACACAAAGGATATGTGTGGCTTAATGAATTAGGTAGACTTACAAACTTGCAACTGCAGCTCATGTTGAGATAGAAGTTTGTTACCCATCCCAGAAGACATGTCCAAGGACCTCATCCTGATGACATCCCCTCCTCTACCTCCAATGTATCCCCTGTTGTGACTTTATTGTAATCCCTCTTTGCTTATTTTTAAAATGAATATATCACCTAAATTGTGCTTCTTTAAGCACTATAATTTAACTTTGCTGATTTTTAAACTCTATTTTCTTTTTTTTGAGTTGGAGTCTCTGTCACCCAGACTGGAGTGCTGGGCCTTGACCTGCTGGGCTCCGGAGATCCTTCCACCTCAGCCTTCCGTGTAGCCAGAACTACAGGCATGCGCTACCATGCCCGGCTAATTTTTGATTTATTGTAGAGATGAGGTCTCACCAGTTTGCCCCGGCGGGTCTCAAACCCACGGAATCAGGCAACCCACTTCCCCTCAGCTCCCAAAGCCGCAGGATTACAGGTTGAGCCACCAAGCCCGGCTAGCTCGGC
>NW_007185563.1:0-904 GCF_000164805.1 Carlito syrichta
ATCACATCCCCTCCTCTACCTCCAATGTATCCCCTGTGTGACTTTATTGTAATCCCTCTTTGCTTATTTTTAAAATGAATATATCACCTAAATTGTGCTTCTATAAGCACTATAATTTAACTTTGCTGATTTTTAAACTCTATTTTCTTTTTTTTGAGTTGGAGTCTCTGTCACCCAGACTGGAGTGCTGGGCCTTGACCTGCTGGGCTCCGGAGATCCTTCCACCTCAGCCTTCCGAGTAGCCGGAACTACAGGCATGCGCTACCATGCCCGGCTAATTTTTGATTTATTGTAGAGATGAGGTCTCACCAATTTGCCCAGGCGGGTCTCAATCCCACGGAATCAGGCAACCCACTCACCTCAGCTTCCCAAAGGCGCAGGATTACAGGTTGAGCCACCAAGCCCGGCTAGCTTGGCGTCTTTTACATCACAAGGGGCAGCCATTGTCCCACATAGAAATGGATTCCAGGCAGACTGGTGGGCCACCTCCAGCCCTCAGGTAATAAAGGAGTGAAACCCAGGACTGGCCCTGATGCTAGGAGTTGGAGGAAGCATTCGAATAATTGAAATGGTAAAAGAGCTTGCTGATCACAGAAAATGTCCAGGACCAAAAGAGGAATGGTGTCAGGAGAAAGTGCAGAAAGAGAAGGAGGATAGAATCAGATAATCACAATTTGTTGGTGACTGACATATTAGGATTGAAGGTAAAATTGTTTTCCTCTATTATCCCTGTTTGAATCTCTCTGGCTTGGTTATTGTGTCACTATCTGCAGTTATTTGTATTGCATCTCTCCTTCCTCACCTGAGGGTTAGAGGTGGCCCATCTGTTTGCATTGGACTCATTTCCACATGGGACACTCCCTTGTGATGTAGAAGCCACTGCACTGTCCTGTTACCACACCAC
>NW_007185564.1:0-974 GCF_000164805.1 Carlito syrichta
ACCTAATCCAATGGGAGGCCCAAATTTCACCTATATATAAACGATCTATGTACCCAATCCTGATTTGTACCCCACACTTAAGATTAAAAAAAAAAAAAAAAAGAAGCCAAGCTTGGCCAGGCATGGTGGCTCGTGCCTGTAATCCCAGCACTTAAGGAGGCTGAGGTGCAAGGATTTCCTGAGCCCAGGAGCTGAAGACCAGCCTCGGGAACCATGGCGAGAACTTGTCTCTACAATAAATCAAAAAATTAGCCAGGCATGGTGGCATGCACCTGTAGTTCCAGCCACTTGGAAGGTTGAGGTGGAAGGATCACCTGAGCTAAGCAGGTGAAGGCTGCCATAGCCGTGATCGTACCACTGCACTCCAGCCTGGGCAACTGAGTAAAACTCCGACTCAAAAACAAAATAAAGTCAAATGTAAACAGATACATACTGTACAATTCCATTTATGCGACAGTCTCAAAAAGACAACACTACAGTGATGGAGAACAGATTAGTGGTTGCCCGGGGTTAGAAATGGAAAGAGAGTGTCCTAATTGTGCATGTGTTAAAAATCTGTAGAACTGAGCCGGGCTCGGTGGCTCAGCCTGTAATCCCGCGCCTTTGGGAGGCTGAGGTGAGTGAATTGCCTGAGCCCGCGGGTTCGAGACCCGCCTGGGTAGCGAGACCTCATCTCTACAATAAATCAAAAAAATCAGCTGGGCGTGGTGGCGCATGCCTGTAATTCCGGCTACTCGGAAGGCTGAGGTGGAAGGATCGCCGGAGCCCAGCAGGCCGAGGCTGCGGTGGCCGGGAGCGGCCACTGCACTCCAGTCTGGGCGACAGAGTGAGACTCCGACTCAAAAAAAAAAAAAAAAAAAAAAATCTGTAGAACTGAACACCAAAAGAAAAAAGGTAATTTTACTATATAATTTTTAAAAATAGAATCTTATAGGGCAAAGCATTTTTAAACATAACATTTTTTTAAAAAGAAG
>NW_007185565.1:0-705 GCF_000164805.1 Carlito syrichta
CATGAGAATGTGCATATTGTTAACTCCGTGCTTCCACCCAAACCGGTTTTTCCTTCTAATACTAAGGTCATAAAATCTAATTCAATGCCCCCCACTTTTCTTTTTGGAATGCAGGCTGTATGAGCTGAGGCAGAAAAGGAGGGACATTTCAGCCTTGTGGCTTGCTTCACTGAACAGTTCTATCCAGATAGTAGTGGGGCAGATGGTAAAATATTATGAGCCGAAATATCCTAACAATGTTACTACACCTCTTTCTAAGGTTTTCCTTTAACAGTTGAGAATACTAAAATAAAGCCTGTACTTAGTTACACTTTTCCTTTTCTTATAAGAATACAGGGACCTCAGGCAATAATAAGCAAAAGTAAATAAAATAAGTAACATAAGTAATATAAACAATATATATATAATATAAGCAATACATAAGTAATATGAGTAATATAAGTAATATAAGCAATATATAAGTAATATAAGTAAAATAAGTAATATAATAATATAAGTAATATATATAAGCAACATAAACAATATATGAATAATATAAGTAATATAAGCAAAAGTATATAAGTAATGTGTAAGTAATATAAGTAAAATAAGTAATATAAGCAATATATATAAGTAGTATATATATAAGTAATATAAGCAATATATAAATAATATAAGTAATATGTATAAGCATATAAACATATATAAGTAATATAAGTAAAAGTA
>NW_007185566.1:0-1482 GCF_000164805.1 Carlito syrichta
CCCAGGCTGCATTCAATGACTTGAGCAAGCCCAGCTCACATCGTTTATACATTGGCCACCTGGACTGCCACGCATGTCATCGCCAGGAAAGCAAGCAAGCAACGTGCAAAAACAACTCCACGTCATTGAAATCACAGACATGGGCAAAACTGATCATCTTCGCTTGCCTGTCTTCTGCAACAAAACTGATGGATCTTTTTGCTTGGTTTTTGGAAAACAAAGTTTCTTGCTGAAATGAGAGAAGACAGAGAACCTTCACCATCCAGCACCTAAGGGAGGGCAAGAGCCATTTAATGGAAGAGGATCCCCCCAATTTTGAGATAAAATACTATGGAGAGGTTTGAAAGTCTGTGTGTGTGCCCACGTCTCCATGGATGCCATGTGTTGTGTGTCACATCTGCGTCCTTGCACGTGCAGGAGGGCTCTCGTGGGACTCCAAGATCGCTCAGGGCACAGCCCCCTGTCCTCTTGCGGTGTGGGAAGGTCAGCCCACCGCCTCCTGTCGCTGCCATGGAGCGACGTCACGGAAGTCTCTGCAGCGACACCCCACGCTGGGCCTTCATCTTCTCGCTGTGTTCCCGGCCGGGTTGCGGTATCTGATCAATGCGCGCCGGATGATCTGGGATCCCATTCCGAGGGCAGCTCTGCTCGACGACGGCCCACTGTTTAACTTTAATGAAACACCGTCATGTCTACTGACTTAAACAAAAAATTCAGTTTCACCCTCTTTAATGCAAATTACCAGCAATTTGGTACAATTTTTTCCCTAAGATTCTTTCAGCTAGTTAAAGAATGGAACTGAATTCTAACTTAGGGTTTTCATTTAAATTCAGATTACATTTTTTAAATGGAAGCTAATTTTTTTTTGAAGTTAGAAATAATGTTATTTAGGATCTAAACGGGTTTTCCTGGATACAGTCTAGCACTCTAAAACAAAAGGAATAATATTAAAATATGCATAGAAATAATTCATAGGTCAAATTCAATAGTCATGTCAGAATAAAAACGTATGTTAACATAAAATTGTTTATGAATCTTGATAGATCATTCCCGTAGAAACTAAAGTAGAATACATTTTAAAATCAAAATTTAACATTAAATCAGAAATTTGTTTAATTTGGAAATTATAATAGTTATAGAATAGAGATTGCCATGGTTTTTAAAACTATAGTTTTGTAAATTTTTCTACTTTAAAACCAGAAATAAGTGAAAGCAAGGAAGTGATCACTCATTTCTGTAATTTATAATATTACCTTTTTAAAGCAGGATATCATGCTTATTATGGTCCAGGGACCATACTTAAATATTTTAAAATAGCAACTGATTTCAATTTTCATAAAACCTAAAATAGCAATCACAAAGGTAAGAAGAGCTAGCACCTCATCTAAGCCACTTTGGCTTTCCAGGTAATATCTGCAGTCCTGCTTCCAAACTTTCCCATGAATGGCAGTCCTGTACTGTGACCCAAAGTCTCATCACCGA
>NW_007185567.1:0-3625 GCF_000164805.1 Carlito syrichta
AAAGAAAGAAAGAACAAAGTACATGCTGCCTAAAATAAACCCACTTTATCTAAAAGACAAAAATCAGGAGTCAAAGGATGAAAACAGATTGCACCATATGTACAGGAATCAGAGGAAAGTAGGAGTAGGAACATCAATATCAGACAAAGTAGTTTTCAATGTCAATAGTAACACTGAGGATCAAGAAAATTAGTTAATAATGGCAAAGGGGTCAATTCATCAAGAAGACATAACAACCGTAAATGCTTATGTCCCTAGTAAAAGAACTTCAAAATACCTGGAACAAAGGCTGATAAGACTAAAAGAAGAAATGGACAAATCCAAAATTATAGTCAGCAATATCAGCAAAGTGTCTTAATAATTGATAGAACAAGTAGAGATAATACCAGTAAGGGTATAGATGTCTTGGACTACAAGTCCTTTGACCTAATTTGAGATTTACAGAATACCCTACTTAACTACAATAAGTCCTCACTTTAAGTCATCAATTGGCTTTTGGAAACTTTGACTTTAAGCAGAATGACATATAGCAAAATCAATTTTACCGTAGACTAATGAATATAAATTAGAGTTAAGTCCTAAAAATTTATTTCTGTTAACAAAAACATCACCAAACTTGTAAATAAAGACCACAAGCACTACTAATATGAAACATTATAGTAAATGTGAGCTCTACATATATTTAAGAATGTTTAGTAAGACAAGTAAGATCATTATTTACCCAATTGATGGTGAATCAGTGAGTGACAGTGGTCATAGCAGTGGTGGATTAAGTCAGGGAATGAATGTAAAGAAAAAAATATCAGGGGCACCTCTTATCTCCACTCAGGTCAAAAGCAATCAATCATATATGCGGCAGCTCACTCTCATCCTCTGTTGTTTATTGTCATCAATCTGTATGATTCTGGCAGACATTATGCTTTATGAAATGGTAATATGCACTCATTCATTCATTCCTTTTCTGGCCACTTATTCCAGTTCAGAGTCATGGGTGTCTGTAGAGTATCCTGGCAACTTAGGGTATAAGGTAGGAACCTATATTGGAGATGACAATATCCCATTGCTAGGCACACCCACACACCCATTGTCACTTTTGCTGGGACCCTGTAGTCATGCCAGTTCTCCTAACAGGCATAACTTTTGGATGTGGAGAATTGAGTACCCAGCAAAAACCCACATACATGTGCAGAGAACATACTAACTCCACACAGACGGCTGCCAGGCAGGAACCAGCTTATATTCTCATCAACATTGTAACAAAATGTCATTGAACAAATGATGTTATTCCAGGACCTGCTGAACAGCAGAATCCATATTCTTTTTAAGTGCACAAAAACATCACCAGGAAAGATCTTATTTGGAGACAAAAAATGAATTAAGATTCAAATCATACAAGGTATGTTTTCTGCACACAATGAAATTAAATTAGCAATCAATATCTGGAAGATATCTATTTGGAAATGAAATAATATTCTTCTAAATAACTTGTGGGTCAAAGAATAAATTGCAAGGAATACTAGAATGTGTTCTGAAAAGGATGAAAATAAAAACACAACATCAAAATGTGTGACATGCAGCTAAAACAGAGCTCAGAGTGAAATTTGTAGCATTGATTATCACTTAGAAAATTAGAAAAATTTGAAGTCAATGACCCACCTTAAATGAAGAAAGATTCAAAGTGAAGCAAAAAGCAAAAAATAATAATGATAAGATTAATCAGTGAAATAGGAAAAGATGGCAACCTCTTTGGGTCCCCTCCCACTGTGGGAGCTTTTCTGTACCCTGAATAAATCCTGCTTTCTAAAAGAAAAGAAAAGAAATAGGAAAAGAAAAATTGTTGAGATCAATGAACTAAAAGGTAGGTGATTGAAAGCATGAATTATATCGGTAAACCACCAGCCAGACAGAATTTAGAAAGGAGAAAGAAAAAACAAGTTAGCAATATCAGAAATAAGAGAGAAGAAAGGTATCACAACAAATATTATTGGCAATAAAAGAACAATTAAAAACTGTTGTGAGCAACTTTGTAGACAGAAGTTCAATAATTTTGATTAAATGGGAACATTCCTTGAAAGACATAAAGTGCCAGATCTCACTCAATAATAAATAGATAATCTATTTGTAGATATGAGCCCAGCCTCATATCTACTTTACAAACATTACAAACTTTAATTTAAGTTAAAAATCTTCTCACAGAGAAAGTCCCAGACCCAGATGGCTTACTGGAGAATTGCACCAAGCACTTAAGAAAGAAACAAAATCTATTTTACATAAATTATTTTAAAAACCCAAAGAGGAGGGATCATTGTTCTATACCAAAGAACATTTATTCTATACCAAAGCCAGAAAATAGTATCACAAGAAAACTGCACAGTACTGTCCCTCATGAACACAGATGCAAATATTCTTAAAATCTGAGCAAGTCAAATCCAACAATATGCAAGAGGAATAATACATCATGACAAGTGGGGTTTATAAAGGAAAGCATCACTGACTTAACATTTGTAAATCAAATAGTGCAATTCATCATATTGGCAGAATAAAGGAGAAAACCGTCTATGATCATCTCAACAAAGGCAGGACACTCCCCTGACAAAA
This sequence comes from Carlito syrichta, assembly GCF_000164805.1. Taxonomy (NCBI): domain Eukaryota; kingdom Metazoa; phylum Chordata; class Mammalia; order Primates; family Tarsiidae; genus Carlito; species Carlito syrichta. The sequence continues at coordinate 2,599 of NW_007185567.1, forward strand.
TATAACATCTCATTCCTTATAACCACTCTCAGTATGCAGTACTTTGTTCTACAGCAGTTGTTTCAGAAATGCCAAAAAGTACTCAAAAAAAGGATAATGTGGAAAAGAACCTGAGACACTCAGTTCGCCCCACATCCCCTCATCCCACCAAAAGAATGTGCATCACCCTTGGCTGGGTCCTGTGCTCCATGGGGAGGTAGTCCCCGTGGGGAACAGGGAGGAGGGAGAAACCCCAACCTGGAGACAATGCAGGGACAGCAAGGGTGACAGAGAGAGGGAGAAGGATAGACTCCAGGAGTATGTGTGCTCTACTAAGGTTTTGCAAAGCAGATGACCCCAGACTAGGCAGGGCCCAGAAAAGATATACTCTAGGAAAATAAATCAATATGATTAAAGGCACAGCAATCAAGGGCAAGGTGGCCACGTAAAATGTGCCATGTGACAGGTGGGAGTTGGTGGCTGTAGGTAGAGAATGCCCAACCTGGAGCCTGCTCAGAGTCCAACCCAAAAGCTTTCTTTAGTGTCCTGTTCATTGTCTTGTGTGTACAATTGCTATGGCTTACCTTTATGAACAGCTATTCTTATTTTTTCATCTTGATAGGGTGGGTAGTATTGAGCCAAGATACACATTTCAAAAGGGAGCAAATGGTGTAAAGTGAAAACTATCTCTTTTACTTCTGTTTGTTTGATTTTTGAGATGGAGGTCTCACTCTGCCACCCAGGCTAGAATGCAGTGGTGTAATCATAGCCGACTGCAATCTCGATTCCTGGGCTCAGGCAGTTATCCTGGGCTCAGATAATCCCCTCCCTCAGCCTCCAAAGTAGCTGGGACTATAGACACATGCCACCACACCCAGCTAATTTTCTATTTTTAAACCCAAGGTCTCACTATGTTGCTCTGACAGATCTCAAACTTCTGGACTCAAGTCTTTTTCATTTCTGTAAGACTGTGTGATGCAAACAATCAGATCCTGGATTGTTAAAAAGAAAAAAGTGGGGGAAATCCCTTTTAAGTGCATTACTAGAC
>NW_007185567.1:4240-8044 GCF_000164805.1 Carlito syrichta
CCGAGCCCACCTTCTATAATTATTTTTTAAATTAGAGACAGCATCACTATGTTTCCCAGGCTGGTCTTGAACTCCTGGCCTCAAGCATTCCCCTCACTCGGGCCTCCGAAAGTGCTGGGATTACAGATGTGAACCACCACACCTGGCCTCAGGGTTAGACTTATAAAAGCAAACAAAAGCCCACATAAGGAATGAGCATGCAGATCTAAGCATGTACAAAGATGAACTTGTAGAAGTGAAAGACATCATTTTGGAAGTGGTCAAGTCAATGGATGGAGCAAACAGTAAATTAGATACCACAGAAAATGATAGTTTTGTATCTTCCCCTTTCTCCTCCAATCCCCAACTCCTTTCTCCCATCCTCACTTTCAGTTGAGACTTTGCTGAGGAATGGCAGCAACCAGAAGACAGAAGTTCCCCTAACATCTTTCCTCACCTCCACAACATGCCACCATCTGCACCCACACACTCAACCTTCATTCCAGTGGCTAGTGGTAAGTACTTTATGACCTAACCTGAAGACAAAACCACTTGTGCTCCAGAACATTCTCCACAGCCCCTGAAGGGTGTTCTTCTGCCAGTCCCTCTTCTCCCCCTCACTGTTCACTTGTTTACTCTGTCTCCTGGAGCATTGCCATCGCCAGAAGAGCGTTGCCAACTCTGGAGTTACACGGAGCCAGTGTTCAGAACTCACTCTTTTCTTTCATCCCTTGGTTGGCTAAGATTCTTTTTTTTAGTAATTTCTCTAAGAAAGGCTTCATGAACCATATTTCCTGCATTCCTGCACATTCAACAATGCCTGTTGTCTTCATATTTGCATATCAGTTTAGTTTTGGGTATAAAACTATTTTCCTGAATAAATCACAGGCCAGCTCCTCTCTCTTCTAGCCAGAGTTCAAAGACAAAAAGAGATCCAAGGAAAAAAGATTGGGTTTTAGTTGCCTTCATCAGGAATTCCTTGGTGTTGACCACTCTGTGCATTTCCTCTGGGACACAAGATTCCCTTCCAATTTGAAGATTTAAGTCTTCTTTTTATTTCCAGAAATTCCTCTTAAGTTATCTTTCTCTTTTGTTGAGAGAGGGTCTAATTCTGTCACCCAGGCTCGAGTTCAGTGGCACAATCACAGCACACCACAGTCTGACCTCCTGGGCTCAGGCGATCTTCTCATCTCAGGTAGTTGGGACTGCAGGTGCATGTCACCATACCCAGCTAATTGTTAAACTTTTTGTAGAGACGAGGTTTCCCTATGTTACCCAGACTGGTCTCAAATTCCTGGGCTCAAGTAATTCTCCCACCTTGGCCTCCCAAAGTGCTAGGGTTACAGGCAGGCAAGCCATTGTGTCTGGCTGTTAATTTATCATTTTAATTTAAAAAGTGTTTCTTTCATGACCTTCATTCTTTTATCCTTCAGACATCTTAGTTACAAATATCTGGGATCCTTTTTACTACCTTCCCATACTCAAGTCCCTTTAAATGTCTTTTTATTTCCACTCTCCTCAGTCTACTCCCCTATCAGTGCCTTGCCATGTTCTCAGCAATATCTGCTCTTCTTTATACATACAAATGGCTGTATTTCTCTTCCACATCTTCCTGAGTTCTGCAAGTTCATGCATGCCTCATTTCCTCCTCTCTTCCCATATCTTCTTAGAGCGTCGTTTCTGCCTTAAGCTCTTGTTTTATAGAAGTCTTCTATTTTTCAAGCCCACGACAATAGGTTTGGCCACAAATTTCATCTACTCCATGACAATATTGTTTTTATTTAAAAAGGAAAAGGGAAAGAGTGTTTAAAAACATATATGCATACCACTCATTTTCAAAGAAACCCAGTGGGAAATGCATTTAGTGGTTATGCTAAATGCTGCATAGAGCATGGTGTCCCTCTGTGGGTCTTTTTTCTGTACCATCTGCCATCCCCAGATAAAGGGCCTGTACCCTCTCCATTCTTTGGTACTCTGTGAACTGCTGTGTCTTGACCGAGAGCCCCAGCTGTGTCCTGTGATATGAAGCAAGATTTGAGAGACCCCTTCCTACCTCCACAACCACAGGAATGTCCTTCAACTGAATGGTCTGCCAGGATCACTGCTTGATGAGGATCCACCCCAGCCTTCCTGGTCAGTGATTCAGAGGAGAAATCTCAACATTAAGAGAGAACAGGTACGGGAAAGCAGCACACCCATCCTGTGAGTGGACACACTCCTCTCTCATTTGTGGGTGCTGAGGGCTCAGCTCCAGCAGCTGTGGGGATCAGGCAGCACTTCTGTCTGTTCTGAAAGTTTTTCTCAGCTCATTAGGAAGCATCTTGCCTCCATGCCTTACTTTTCTTATCTGGACTTGCTTTAGTGTGTGCATGCATTTTGCAAGCCAATCTTAACCACGGCAGGCAAAAGGGAGGTATTAATAAATCAAGAGGTCAGGCACAGTGGTTCATGCCTATAATTGCAGTACTTTGGGAGGCCGAGGTGGGAGGATTGCTTGAGCCCAGGAATTCGAGATTAATCTGGGCAACATAGAGAGATCTTGTCTCTACAAAAAAAAAAAAAAAAAAAATAGCCCAGCATGGTGGAACAGCCTTATAGTACCAGCTACTTGGATGGCTGATATGAAAGATAAATTGTATCTAGGTGGTCAAAGCTGTGGTCAGGCATGATCATCATGATCATGTCATTGCACTCTAGTCTGGGCAACAGAGTAAGAACCTGACTCAAACAAACAAATAAAAGAGAAAGATTTCCCAGAGCCTCAACTCTGCCACATTCTATCCAAGTCACAGCCCCACTTGATTCAAGGGAGGGGGAATCAGACTCCACTTCCTGAGGGACAGAGCTGCAGAGAAGTTGTGGCTATGCTCTGGTGAGCAGCAAACAATGCTCTGCATGTCCAGTTCTCTGCAGTCTGTTTCCCAGATGCTGCCTAGTCTTCACTTCTTCCCTGTGTCCCACCACCCTTCTCATCTCCAGGTTGGGTTCGGATATTGAGGGAGGCACAGAGATGTGCCCAGGGCATCCACTGCACATGCCACTTACAAATAATACAGCTGTACATATAACAGCTTGCCAAAATGTGCCTTTTGTCCAAACAGCTGCATTAAAGAGACTGACTGCATCAAGGTATCTTCCTTGGGTTTTCTTATGGCTCCAGATTTTTTTGGTTTTATAACTAAAGAGGTTTCCCACCTACTTTTTTCTATCTGGGTCCAGTAATCCCTCCTCTCTGTAGCCAACAAAGCCTCTGAGTAGGGGAAGAAATAAAGTGAGCAAAGAAAGGGAAAGGAAAAGCAAGAACCTCTTTCCAGTATGGCCAGAAAGCATGAGGTTCTTCTGCAGAAGGGTGAGTCATGGCTGCTTGAGGAAGAGACTGAACCAATGAGATAGACAAATGAACTTGAAATGGTGGTGAAAGGGTGCCACTGAAGAGCATGGTGTGCCATAAATTTAGGAAAAGTCATCAGTACCATGCACAGATAGAGGAAGTTCAGAGAGATCAGAGGCAGAAATGAGCCACTGGGAAGCTATTGACAGGGGCTGGTGATGGAGAACTGAACAGGAATGATAGCAAGATGTTATAGAGGTAAATTTAACCAGATTCAGCTACTTGAAATCAGACAAATTTCCCCATAAAACTAATGGTTACCTTTTAAAAATAAACATAAATTGACCTTCCTGACCTTAAAGACTGAAACTTTGTTTCATCTGAGTTCCTTTCGCAGCAGACCAACCCTCAGGCCTAGAGTATCAAGAAACTGAAACTCTTCAGATCATCACATGCAGACAATGAGATGCTGGACCCCACCTGTTAACCCACTC
>NW_007185568.1:0-774 GCF_000164805.1 Carlito syrichta
AACTAGCTAGCTACCTAGATAGCGAGCTGACTTAAATAGTTAACTAACTAGCTTGCTACCTAGCTAACAAGCTCACTTAAATAGTTAGCTGACTAGCAAGCTACCTGACTTATTCAGCTAGCTAACTAATTAGCTTACTTTTAGTACAACATGCTAGCTAGGTGACTTAATTATCTGACATAACTCGTAGGCTAAGGAGCTAGCTAGCTGACACACAACTTTACTCAACCTGTTGATATAAACTTTGGGCTCACTATCTAGCTAGCTGTCTTAACCAGCTGACTAATTTAAAAATCTTACTTAACTAGCTGACTTAGGTAGCTGATTTAACTAGTTAGCTAGCTGACTTTACCTGAATTAAATAGTTAGAGAACTATTTAACTAGCTGAATAACTAGCTGATTTAATAATTAGCTAACTAGTTAGGTAGCAGACTTAAGTTGCTGACTTAAATATTTAGCTATCTAGTAAGCTAGCTGACTTAGCTAGCTAACAAGTGAACTAGCTGACATAGGTACCTGACTTAACTAGTTGGATAACAAGATAGCTAGCTGACTTAATGAGTTGGTTAATGAGTTAGGTAACTGTTTTAACTCGCTGGTAAACGAGTTATCTAGCTGTCTTAGCTAGTTGGTTAATGAGTTAGCAAGGTGGCTTAAGTTTTGGCTGACGAGTTGGCAGACAACTTAGCTAATTTATCATGTTGGCTGACTACTCGGCCGACTGGTTAGCTGGCTTAATAAGTCAGACGACTAGTCGGCCGAATAGTTAGCTG
>NW_007185569.1:0-315 GCF_000164805.1 Carlito syrichta
GCAGCCCCAATCACCTCCACTGCCCCCCTTCCTTCCCTGCTCCTGATGCTGAGGAGAGAGTGAAAGAGGTGGCTCTGCAGGAGAGACCTGATTAGAAGAATAATTACAGAGCCTGCAACAAGAGGGCAGGTTTTTTTTTAATTTTTCAATTATCTTATAATTTAACATTTGTTTTGACTGTTAGTTCACCTATCTTTAAAATATTTTTCTTTTGTGCATGAATGTGCATGTGAGGGTTTGATCTGCACATGTGCATGTGTGTGTGTGTGTGTGTGTGTGTGTGTGTGTGTGTGTGTGTGTGTGTGTGTATAGATT
>NW_007185570.1:0-1000 GCF_000164805.1 Carlito syrichta
CATTGATAAAGGCCTTTGGCAAAGTCTCAGGATACAAATAAATGTACAAAGACAATCGCATTTCTCTACACCAATAATAAACAAACAGAAACCCAAATAAAAAACACAATTCCATTCACAATAGCCACAAAAAAAAATGAAATACCTTGGCATCTTCCTAACCAGAGACGTGAAAGACCTTTATAATGAAAATTACAAAACACTGCTCAAAGAAATCAAAGCTGACACGAACAAGTGGAAAAATATTCCATGCTCATGGATCCTAACAGAAACTTTTAACAGACTGTTTGCATAGAGTAGTCTGGAACTAAAAAGATCAGGGCTGGCTATTTGAAAGTCCTTTGTATATGGTTGTTCACAGCGGGCATGGATGAGATTTCATAGGCAATCAGTGTACTGTGAGGAGAGAAAGGGAGCAGCAGAAGAGACATTAGCAAAAGAGACTACAAAGGAATGGAGAGAGGAGGAAAATAAGATTAGGAGAGACTGGCTTCACAAGAGCCAAGAGAAGAGAAAGTGGCCAACTGTGTCAAATGCAGAGAGTGAAATAAAGACAGAAAAATATCCACCGGTTCTGATCATGAACAGGCTGCTGTTGACTTGGTGAGAGCTATTCTGGTTGTGTCAGGTGAATAGGAGGTGACAAAGTAGACACTTCTGAGTACAGAAGACGAGCCTTTTAAGTCACCTGGGAAAGTAGGAGAGGAACGAGGTAAAGGGATAACTTTTTCTTTTGAATGGGGAGAGACATAAAGCTAAGAGTAACTAGCAAGAGAGAAGTTAAAGAAAGAGCAAAGAAAAAGAGGATGTAATTGGTGGAACAAGTTCTCTGAGGACTTGGATGGGGCGTGATTCAGAGTGCATGATGAGGGCTTAGCTTTGAGAAGCAGAGGAATCATCTCTTCTCCTACGGTAGAGGAGAAGAAAGCAAAGACTGAAACACCTTTTCTTTTTTTTTTTTTTGAGTTGGAGTCTCACTCTGTCACCCAGACTGGAGTGC
>NW_007185571.1:0-709 GCF_000164805.1 Carlito syrichta
CCTGACCTCTTAAACTAGGCTTTGTTAGTGTACTTATGCAGTCAGCTTTACGTTAACATAATAAATTAGGTATTGCAGCTTTACCTATTACCTAAAGTCTTAGAGTTGGTAAACATATGTATTGGTATAAAATGAGCAAATTTGTAATGTATTACTTATAATACTTAGACGTTTTGATTGGGCAATTCCTCTTGGCAAGTATGTCTACATCTGCAAGACTTATTAAAGCAGTATCTGTAGTAGCAAAAGACTTACTGAAGTGTATAGTGGATTCAAGACCAGGCTGGACAACTTGGTGAGACCTCGTCTCTACAACAGATCAAAAAAAAAAACAAAAAAAAAACAGACGTGGTAGCACACACCTGTAGTTCCAGCTACTTAGAAGGCTGAGGCAGAAGGATTGCTTGAACCCAGCAGGTTGAGGCTGTTGTGACCAAGAGCATGTCACCGCACTCCAGCCTGGGCAACAGGTGAGACTCTGACTCAAAAAAAAAAAAAAAGAGAATGGTGGTTATCAAGGACTGGGGTGAGATGAGTAGGAAAATTATTGTTTAATAGATACAGAGTTGGAGACGGGGCAAGATGGCGATGGCATAGGTGAACTGGTGAGATTCTCTGAACGGACCAAGACTGCAAACTGCTGAATAGACAGACTGTAAAGCAGAGGGAAAAGTGAACAAAACCAGAAGACCCTCATAAGGAAGAACAG
>NW_007185572.1:0-848 GCF_000164805.1 Carlito syrichta
TTTTTTGAGTTGTTGATAATTGCCATTCTGACTGGAGTTAGGTGGTATCTCAGTGTGGTTTTGATTTGCATCTCCCTGATGATTAGTGAGGTTGAGCATTTCTTCATGTGTTTGTTGGCTGCTCGAATGTCTTCTTTTGTGAAGTGTCTGTTCATGTCTTTTGCCCATTTTATAATGGGGTTGTTTGTTTTCTTCTTTTCAGTACGTTTCAGTTCCTTGTAGATCCAGGATGTTAAGCCTTTGTCAGACCTAGAGTTGGCAAATACTTTTTCCCAGTCTGTAGGCTGTCTCCCTGCTCTCTTGATGGTTTCTTTGGCTTTGCAGAAGCTTGTCAGTTTAATAAGGTCCCATTTGTCTATCTTCTCTCTTAAGTCCTGTGGGTTTCGGGTTTTGTACAGGAATTGGATGCCCGTTCCGATTTCCATGAGAGTATTTCCTTCCTTTTCTAAGGTTCTTATGGTTTGAGGTTTTACATTTAGGTCTCTGATCCATTTGGAGTTAACCTTTGTGCATGGGGATAGATAGGGGTCCTGTTTCAATCTTCTGCATGTGGTCAGCCAATTTTCCCAGCACCATTTACTGAATAGGTTCTCCTCTCCCCATTGGTAGGTGGTGGGGGCTTTGTCGAAGATGAGTTGGTTGAGAAATTGAGGTTTTGCTTCTGGAATCTCAATTCTGTTCCATTGATCTATATGCCTGTTCCTGTACCAATACCAAGCTGTTTTGATGATTGTAGCTTTATAGTAAAGTTTGAAATCTGGTATTGTGATACCACCTGCTTTGTTTTTTTTGCTGAGGATTGTTCTGGCTATTCTTGGACGTTTGTGTTTCCATATGAATTGCTGTGG
>NW_007185573.1:0-780 GCF_000164805.1 Carlito syrichta
ACTTTTTCCCAGTCTGTAGGCTGTCTCCCTGCTCTCTTGATGGTTTCTTTGGCTTTGCAGAAGCTTGTCAGTTTAATAAGGTCCCATTTGTCTATCTTCTCTCTTAAGTCCTGTGGGTTTCGGGTTTTGTACAGGAATTGGATGCCAGTTCCGATTTCCATGAGAGTATTTCCTTCCTTTTCTAAGGTTCTTATGGTTTGAGGTTTTACATTTAGGTCTCTGATCCATTTGGAGTTAACCTTTGTGCATGGGGATAGATAGGGGTCCTGTTTCAATCTTCTGCATGTGGTCAGCCAATTTTCCCAGCACCATTTACTGAATAGGTTCTCCTCTCCCCATTGGTAGGTGGTGGGGGCTTTGTCGAAGATGAGTTGGTTGAGAAATTGAGGTTTTGCTTCTGGAATCTCAATTCTGTTCCATTGATCTATATGCCTGTTCCTGTACGAATACCAAGCTGTTTTGATGATTGTAGCTTTATAGTAAAGTTTGAAATCTGGTATTGTGATACCACCGGCTTTGTTTTTTTTGCTGAGGATTGTTCTGGCTATTCTTGGATGTTTGTGTTTCCATATGAATTCCTGTGTTGTTTTTTCTAGGTCTGAGAAGAATGTTGTTGGTAATTTAATGGGTATTGCATTGAATTTGTAGATTGCCTTAGGTAAGATGGACATCTTCACAATGTTGATTCTTCCGATCCATGAGCATGGGATATTTTTCCACTTGTTCATGTCGGCTTTGATTTCTTTGAGCAGTGTTTTGTAATTTTCATTGTAAAGGTCG
>NW_007185574.1:0-815 GCF_000164805.1 Carlito syrichta
CGTTCTCCTCTCCCCATTGGTAGGTGGTGGGGGCTTTGTCGAAGATGAGTTGGTTGAGAAATTGAGGTTTTGCTTCTGGAATCTCAATTCTGTTCCATTGATCTATATGCCTGTTCCTGTACCAATACCAAGCTGTTTTGATGATTGTAGCTTTATAGTAAAGTTTGAAATCTGGTATTGTGATACCACCTGCTTTGTTTTTTTTGCTGAGGATTGTTCTGGCTATTCTTGGATGTTTGTGTTTCCATATGAATTCCTGTGTTGTTTTTTCTAGGTCTGAGAAGAATGTTGTTGGTAATTTAATGGGTATTGCATTGAATTTGTAGATTGCCTTAGGTAAGATGGACATCTTCACAATGTTGATTCTTCCGATCCATGAGCATGGGATATTTTTCCACTTGTTCATGTCGGCTTTGATTTCTTTGAGCAGTGTTTTGTAATTTTCATTGTAAAGGTATTTCACGTCTCTGATTAGGAAGATGCCAAGGTATTTCATTTTTTTTGTGGCTATTGTGAATGGAACTGTGTTTTTTATTTGGGTTTCTGTTTGTTTATTATTGGTGTAGAGAAATGCGATTGTCTTTTGTACATTTATTTTGTATCCTGAGACTTTGCCAAAGGCTTTTATCAATGTAAGGAGACCTTTGACAGATTCTCTTGGGTTTTCAAGGTACTCCATCATGTCATCTGCATAGAGAGATAACTTGACTTCCTCTTTTCCTATTTGAATACCTCTGATTGCCTCCTCTTCTCTGATTGCTTTAGCTAGGACTTCCAATACTATGTTGAACAGGAGGGGAGAGAGTGGGGCATCC
>NW_007185575.1:0-713 GCF_000164805.1 Carlito syrichta
CTAGAACATCTATGGGGAATGAGGTAGTGAATATGTGTATACATCTCTCTCTCTCTCTCTCCTCTACCCTTTCTCTCTATCACACATACATGCAGATACCTACACACACACACACACACACACACACACACACACACACACACACACACACATTTATTTCTATTACCACCTATCTATGTTCATGAAGATCTTGAGTTTACACCTAATATGGGTGTATCCCCCCCAAAAAACAGAATGATCTTTTGGAGGGCTGACCCCTTGTACTACAGGCTTCTCCCACTAAGTAAGTGTTCTAGGAGACCACTGGCTGGCATCCATGTACCAGCTAGCCTTGTTGTAAGAGACTGTATTCAGCTTCAGTGAAATTTTTGGGGTGGATTCTTTCAACATGCTTGCCCATTTCATCATGGGTGATTTACAAGCACCCTTGCTCACACTGTGTTGAGTGTTCAGCAGTTTTTGACCAAAAACTGCATAACCCTTTCACTCCCTATTCACCTCATCTCACCCCAAGTGACTTCTTGTTTGTCTGTTTCTCAGATGAAAAAAATCCTTAATGGAAAAAAGTGATGCCAACGTGGAAGAGGCAAACCAACAAACGGCAGAAGTACTCAAACACATCACTATTGACCAGTTCAAAAACGTTTTGAGTAGTGAAAAAAGCATGTCGATAGGTGTATTGCATCAACAGCAAGGACTTTGAAGGTGACTGA
>NW_007185576.1:0-857 GCF_000164805.1 Carlito syrichta
TCAACCCCCACTGCCTTAGTGGGCTTCCCTCCATAAAATCCTTCAGTGATTCCCCATTCTAATCTTTAACTTAACTGACCTGTGCACTTATTAAATCCCCAGTCTCACTGGTCATTGTGCTCACTTCTCTAATGACACTTGAGTTTTATTGACTTAATTGCAATTCTCTGAATCTACCCTGCTTGCTCCCATTGCTACTTTTTGCTCAAGCTGTTTGCTCTGCCTGAGCTAACCTTGGTGTTCATTTTTGGCTGCTTAACTCTTTTTCCTTTTCCAAACTCAGCATACAAACTAGCAGTTCTGTGATGACATCCCTCAACCATACCCCTCTGGTCTAAATGTCTCTTCTCTGTTCATCATATGCTATGCATCTTCTGTTATAGTATTTGTACCAACATCTCAGGCATACCTGCTTTCTTCTCTGCTTTTCTTTGAATTTGTACACACTTCAAAGTTAGAAACCTCAATGACAGAAACATCTCAAACAAAAGAACTTGAGTTATAAACTAGCACCCATTCTTCTCTTTTTATTGTATTATTTAGATTTTTTTTACCCAAGAATAATTGAATTTCTGAAAATGTCGACTTTGTAGATTTTGTTTGAAATATTTCAATAGCCGGGCTCGGTGGCTCAGCCTGTAATCCCGTGCCTTTGGGAGGCCGAGGTGAGTGGATTGCCTGAGCCCGCGGGTTCAATACCTGCCTGGGCAACTTGGCGACACCTCATCTCTGCAATGAATCAAAAAATTAGCCGGGCGTGATAGCGCGTGCCTGTAGTTCCAGCTACTTGGAAGACTGAGTGGAAAGAATTGCCAGAGTTGAGCAGGTCGAGGCTGTGGTGGCCGGAGCGGCCACTG
>NW_007185577.1:0-792 GCF_000164805.1 Carlito syrichta
CACTAAAATGTAACTCAGAATAGAAGACAACCTCCTTCACCTGATAAAGGCCACATAGGAACACACAAAACTATCATGATTACGCCATGGTGAAACTTTCAGCTTTTCCCTGAAGATCAAGAAGTATACGTGGATATAGTCTTCCACCACTTCCCTTCAAGATAGGGTTAAGAATGCTGAACAGAACAATTAAACAAAAAACAATTTTTCAAGGTATCCTCACGGGAGACGAAGGAGTAAAGTTAACTCAGTTCTCATAGACACGACGCTACGTATGGACAGCTCCAACAAGTTCACCAGACACACACACACATACACACACACTCACACACACACACTCACCCTTTCAGAACTCAAAATTCAGCATTGTTGCGGGACACAAATTCAACATACAAACACCTGGTGTCTCTCTACACTTTCAAAGTCCACCTGAAGAAACCACTAAGGAAACAATTCAATTACCGTAGCAGCCAAAACCACAAAATAGTACAAAAACAAAGTTAAGCGGACAATAGAACAGTACACTAAACAGTACACACTCATGCTGATAGACATTGCAGAGGACATAAGCCAATGGAAAGGAAATGCTCGGGTCAATAAATAAAAACCATGACGTGGGAAGATGCCACTACTACACAACGCATTAAAAACACAAAGAAATCTCGACCAAAACCCAAATGTCTAGTCTTTCAGAAGAATTGCATGAGACCGGCAATAGCCCAAACTCTCTTCAAAATGGGCAAAGTGTAGGGTTTCACACTTTCTGCTTTCACCAAAGTCCAGTAACCAAAC
>NW_007185579.1:0-901 GCF_000164805.1 Carlito syrichta
CCACATAGGAACACACAAAACTATCATGATTACGCCATGGTGAAACTTTCAGCTTTTCCCTGAAGATCAAGAAGTATACGTGGATATAGTCTTCCACCACTTCCCTTCAAGATAGGGTTAAGAATGCTGAACAGAACAATTAAACAAAAAACAATTTTTCAAGGTATCCTCACGGGAGATGAAGGAGTAAAGTTAACTCAGTTCTCATAGACACGACGCTACGTATAGACAGCTCCAACAAGTTCACCAGACACACACACACATACACACACACTCACACACACACACTCACCCTTTCAGAACTCAAAATTCAGCATTGTTGCGGGACACAAATTCAACATACAAACACCTGGTGTCTCTCTACACTTTCAAAGTCCACCTGAAGAAACCACTAAGGAAACAATTCAATTACCGTAGCAGCCAAAACCACAAAATAGTACAAAAACAAAGTTAAGCGGACAATAGAACAGTACACTAAACAGTACACACTCATGCTGATAGACATTGCAGAGGACATAAGCCAATGGAAAGGAAATGCTCGGTTCAATAAATAAAAACCATGACGTGGGAAGATGCCACTACTACACAACGCATTAAAAACACAAAGAAATCTCGACCAAAACCCAAATGTCTAGTCTTTCAGAAGAATTGCATGAGACCGGCAATAGCCCAAACTCTCTTCAAAATGGGCAAAGTGTAGGGTTTCACACTTTCTGCTTTCACCAAAGTCCAGTAAACCAAACACAGAGGCAATGGTATAAAACCCTAACGATTGATCCATGGAACAGAACGAACACTGAGGAATCAGTGGACACATTTATGGCCACATACATTCCGTGGGAATAGGGCAGTCCTTCCACACACACTTCTCAGAAAACGGGATACTCTCATGCATAATCCA
>NW_007185580.1:0-730 GCF_000164805.1 Carlito syrichta
GACCCATTGATTGTTATCAAACATAAAGCCATAAAGTTGGACATTCACAGAAATACTCTATCATTACATAGAAATTATGTATATAGAATTGGGCCTAAGTTGACTCCCAAAACACAAGTAAATTTCATTTAAAAGTGTCTCAAATACTCATAGTCCACCGCTACTTTTTCTTTTCTAGTTTTCACTTATGACCTCATGAAAAATTTACTATGATCAGATAAAATAGAAGGAGACAACTCAGGCCTGGTTTAAAGATGGTCCTGATCATAGGTTCTGCCAAAAGTGCTACAGCCCTTTCTGGATATCCCTGAAGGACAATGGTGAAGAAATATTTTCCAGTGGGAAGAGCTTTGAGTAGTGTATCTGATTTCTCATGTCATTTATAAGGAAAAATGGCCAGACATGATGTTATCTACCAATTCATGATCAGTGACCTATGGTTTGACTGGATAACCAGGGACATGGAAAATTCATAATAAGAATATTGGTGGCAAGAAAATCTGTAGAAGAGGTATGAGGATAGATATCTCTGAATGAACAAAAAGTGAGACTGCACTCCAGTCTGGGTAACAGAGTAAGACTCCCAACTCAAAAAAAAGAAAAAAAGAAAGAAATGACAACAATATCTCTCTGGAACTAAAATGTAAATATTAAAGAGTCACAGGACACAAAATATACAAAATTAAAATGTTTTCTATACATCAGTGAAAATTGAAATTTTTAAAAACCA
>NW_007185581.1:0-1122 GCF_000164805.1 Carlito syrichta
CGTCTGCATCACTTCCCAGGGAATAAACCGGTTTTGCTCAGGCATCGTAGAAGCATTGCTGCAAATGCCACCAGCATTATTCAAAGCAGAATAAGCCACATGATGCTCTCTGTCCACGTACTCTTGGCCTGTTATCCTTCCTTTCATCATTACTAATCTCTTAACTAGAACCTTTACAACTTTTTAAAGTCCAAGGTTTTACAGCAGCATTTTAAGGTAAGGAATTTTGAGAAAATAAGATTTAAAGACTCACCCTTTAATGAGAGTGAAAAAGAAAACCACAAGCTAGATATTTAGCAAAAGAGCCAGGTGCAATGGCCTGTAATCCCAACACTTTGGGAGGCTGAGGAGGGAGGATTGCTTAAACCCAAGAGTTCAAGGCCGGAATGAGCTGTGATCATGCCACTGCATGCCAGCGTGGGTGAAAGAGTGAGACTGTTTCAGGGGGTGTGTGGGGAGAAACAGTATTTAACAGCTGAAGAAAATGCTTAATTCAATCATAGTTAAGTCTTAGCTACAAAACAAATTATTTGCTCATCTTGCTAAAAGAGGAAAATTGTTTTTTCTCCAACAAATAGTGGCAACTATAGTAGATATAGCCTGAGTTGTTAGCTGAAGTTAATGTAGATAAACTCAACTGGCTTAAAACTAGTCATGTTTCAAACTCTTGATTTAATGTTTAAATCTCTAGTGAAATTTCAATGACAATTTTTTTTCTTCTCCCAAGCAGTAATCATAGTAAAAAAAAAAAGCTACCAGATTGGTAGAACCAGTGACTCTCTTGCTTTGGGTGTACTGACCAGGTTTTAGATTTATGTATCAGGAAAGCTACACCCAAGACTTCCTGGGTTCAAGTTCCAGTTCCAGCTCACACAGCAACATGACACTGGGCAGGTTAATTACCCTTTACTTATCTGCAACAAAGGGATGATAACTGTACCTATTTCATAAAGTTTTTATGAAGATTAAATAAATAAAAACTTGATGAGGGTTCAGAAAAAATTAAGGATGCCGTGTGTGCTCAATAAATGTTCCTTGCATCATAGATATGATTAGTCTCTCAGAAGCATAGTATTCCCTGTGTTTGCATTTAAGTGAGTGTATTTTTTTTTTTGAGTTGGA
>NW_007185582.1:0-731 GCF_000164805.1 Carlito syrichta
CTATAGTAGATATACCCTGAGTTGTTAGCTGAAGTTAATGTAGATAAACTCAACTGGCTTAAAACTAGTCATGTTTCAAACTCTTGATTTAATGTTTAAATCTCTAGTGAAATTTCAATGACAATTTTTTTTCTTCTCCCAAGCAGTAATCATAGTAAAAAAAAAAAGCTACCAGATTGGTAGAACCAGTGACTCTCTTGCTTTGGGTGTACTGACCAGGTTTTAGATTTATGTATCAGGAAAGCTACACCCAAGACTTCCTGGGTTCAAGTTCCAGTTCCAGCTCACACAGCAACATGACACTGGGCAGGTTAACTACCCTTTACTTATCTGCAACAAAGGGATGATAACTGTACCTATTTCATAAAGTTGTTATGAAGATTAAATAAATAAAAACTTGATGAGGGTTCAGAAAAATTAAGGATGCCATGTGTGCTCAATAAATGTTCCTTGCATCATAGGTATTATTAGTCTCTCAGAAGCAATAGTATTCCTGTGTTTGCATTTAAGTGAGTGTATTTTTTTTTTTGAGTTGGAGTCTCACTCTGTAGCCCAGGCCGGAGTGCAGTGGCACGCTCCCGGCCACCACAGCCTCAATCTGCTGGGCTCCAGCGATCCTTCCACCTCAGCCTTCTAAGTAGCCAGAACTACAGGCACGTGTTACCACGCCCGGCTAATTTTTTATTTATTGTAGAGACAATGTCTTGCCAGGTTGCCCGGGTGGGTCTCGA
>NW_007185583.1:0-734 GCF_000164805.1 Carlito syrichta
AAAAGCAACCCAGTGGGTGTGGAGATGTAAACGAAACATTAGGGAGGGGCAGCTAATCATCTGTGGAGCAGTTTCAAATATTTAGAGGAAGCTGTTATTTGTGAATCTGATAGAATAAGCCAAGAGCTAGCCTGGAGGGAAAGGAGACAAAGAACAGGCCTGGGTGGATATTTTTGGCACAGGGGTCACATAAGCAAAGTAATGAGGAAAGAAGCAGCCTAGTGGGAGTGGGGTAGCCAGGGGCAGGAGACAAGAGAAGAAAAACCTGAGGTTGCAGAGAGATCAGGGAGGGCTCAGAGGGACAGGAGTGAAATAGATACTTGGGGAGCTACAAACAGAATGGTATGGGCCTATCTGAATTGTACATTGCTCTGTAGGTTACATAGAGAATAGATTCAGGAAGGCAAGAGTGAAAATCAGGAGACAAGTCAGAAGTCTAGAGCAATAGGTGAGTCAATAGATGGTGAGGGCCTGACTGAGAACAACAGGGGGAAGGAGAAGGAAGAGGGGACAGGCCAGAGCCGAGATACACCAAAATATGCAGTAGAAGTCCCCCTACTTAACACATCTGTGCTATTAGCTTCAGGAATCTCAATTACTTGAGCCCACCACAGCCTCATAGAAGGTAATCGAAAACAAATATTCCAAGCCTTACTTATTACTATTATTCTAGGTGCCTATTTTACTTCAAGCGTCAGGATATTTTGAGACATTTTTCACTATCTATGACCGGA
>NW_007185584.1:0-1019 GCF_000164805.1 Carlito syrichta
TTTTTGAGGCTATTTAAATCTGAACATGAAAACAGATCATGAATAACAAAATACAGAAAAATGATAAAAAGATGAAAAATATTGACTGGTAGTTGCCAACAGAATGTTTCAATGCATAATAAATTACATTAAATTCACAAAAACACACAGAGAAATATTTTACTTCCCAGGTCTGTCTGTGTTGCAAGTACCATATGTTACACCCAAACAGTATAAGGCAAACAAAAGAAGATATTTCATTGAATTACAAGAATCAGCCACAATGGGTTTCGTGCAAAGTGGATCTAGGGCTCCAGATAAGTTAGAGTCACTCTGTCTTTCTTTCCCATCAGCTTTCTTATCAATTCTTTAGAAAATTTTGATCACCAGCAGAAACCTGCAGTTTTTCAATTCATTGTTTAACTGTTCTTGAAGGAAACATAACACTTCTTACCTGATAACACTGAAAATATCTCAAATTGATTGTTGTTTGCCAGGCAGTGAAATGCATGGCCCTTACTGGAACCAGAGATCTCATATATCATAGGAGGTAACCTGGCATACTTAGCATCTTCATTTAATCCATAATAACATTAAGAAAATTAAAGTGACCATGAATAATCACTTGTGGGCTTGGGTTCTCAATTTCAAGTTTTCCAATTCTAAAGCCTATCCCTTGTTGAATGTTTAAATGTACAATGATGGAAATCAAAGATATCCTATATTTAAAAGTTATAAAAGGAGACATGCATGAAAAAGTATGTAACAGTTAAAAGGAGCAGAGAGACAACAGACAATTATGAAAGTTTTCCCAGGTATGGTACAATGTATGAGTCTGACAAATGTATCAAACTAATCTACCATAAGCAGCATAAGAATATGCTCTAGATGATGGTAAAGGGATAGTTTGATCAAAGTTAATAGAAACAATGGCCAAAGAATCACTGGACAACTAGACTCCCCACCTGAGGAGCTCTCTCTGACCATAACAGAGTGGGAGAGTAGGACTGCAGTTCCACTCACCTTCACTGCCTCTCCTC
>NW_007185585.1:0-699 GCF_000164805.1 Carlito syrichta
CTGGCATACTTAGCATCTTCATTTAATCCATAATAACATTAAGAAAATTAAAGTGACCATGAATAATCACTTGTGGGCTTGGGTTCTCAATTTCAAGTTTTCCAATTCTAAAGCCTATCCCTTGTTGAATGTTTAAATGTACAATGATGGAAATCAAAGATATCCTATATTTAAAAGTTATAAAAGGAGACATGCATGAAAAAGTATGTAACAGTTAAAAGGAGCAGAGAGACAACAGACAATTATGAAAGTTTTCCCAGGTATGGTACAATGTATGAGTCTGACAAATGTATCAAACTAATCTACCATAAGCAGCATAAGAATATGCTCTAGATGATGGTAAAGGGATAGTTTGATCAAAGTTAATAGAAACAATGGCCAAAGAATCACTGGACAACTAGACTCCCCACCTGAGGAGCTCTCTCTGACCATAACAGAGTGGGAGAGTAGGACTGCAGTTCCACTCACCTTCACTGCCTCTCCTCCTTCTCTGCTCCAGACACTGAGGAGGGAGTGAAAGAGGTGGCTTTGCAAGAGAGACCAGATTAAAGGAACAATTACAGAGCCTGCCATATAAAGGCAGGGTTTTGTTTTTAACTTTTTAAAATTTTTAGCCTGTTTTTAGTTCATCTATATTTTAAAAATATTTTTCCCTTGTGCATGACTGTGAGGGTTTGATCTACATCCCCCCAATTCTTT
>NW_007185586.1:0-834 GCF_000164805.1 Carlito syrichta
GTCATATAGAGTGGTGATGGGGAGTGGGACTCAGGGAACACATATCATAATCAGTGGACATTGTAATTTGCAAGTCATTATAGAATCCTAGCAGCCCATCCCCTACTTTATTCAAATTTCAAAAACTACAAAAGACAGCATAGCTTCCCATCCATCATCCTATTTCAAAATAGAACAAATCCAGAGCCCAGATCAGGGAAGAATAGAGGACTTAGAAACATCAGAAGGGAAAGCCTCTCTCACTGACACTGAATAACAGAACTAAAGAGAAAAACAAGAGATCTGTCACAAGTCAAGAAAAACCAAAGGAAGACCACAGGCAATTTCAATGTAACAAGACAAAATTCCTGAAAAATCAGACCTTGCTTCCCAAACAATGGAAGTCCCCAATAACTGGCCCCAGAATAAGACAGAGTTTATGGAACGGATAGAAAGAGTGAATAAGACTCGAGACAAGACACAGCAATGAAAGAACTTGTAACAGAGATTTTGGCAATAAAAAAATTTCATCCAGGAAATAAATGACAACAGGAAAAGCATGGAAATCACAATGACTGTAGCTGAAGAAAGAATCTCAGAACTTGAAGACCAGAAAATGGAATTGACCTAATCTGTAAAAAAACATAGAAGACTCAGAAGCTAGGCTCGGTGGCCCAGCCTGTAATCCTGTGCCTTTGGGAGGCTGAGGTGAGTGGATTGCCTGAGCCCGCAGGTTCAGACCCGCCTGGGCAACTTGGCGAGACCTCATCTCTACAATAAATCAAAAAATTAGCAGGTCGTGGTAGCGCGTGCCTGTAATTCCAGCTACTCGGAAGGCTGAGGCGGAAGGATCGC
>NW_007185587.1:0-770 GCF_000164805.1 Carlito syrichta
CTGTCGAAGACTTTGGTTGTCCTCCATTTAAGGCAAAGAAGCATTCATCATCAATAACTAGCAGGTTTCAGTAAAATGTTCTTAAGGCCATGGTTCCACTCCAGCAAATAACAGTTCACATTTCTCTGTACCGTGGGCTCTGGGCTGAGTTGGATTCTCACTCTGTGATCCGCACCGGAATGCAGTGGCCTCTCCGGCCACCGCAACCTCGACCTGCTGGGCTCCATTGATCCTTCCGCTTCAGCCTTCCGAGGGCTGGCATTCCAGGCATGTGCGTCCACACCCGGCTGATTTCTTGATTTATTGTAGAGAGGAGGACTCCCCAAGTTGCCCAGGTGGGTCTCGAACCCGCAGGCTTAGGTTGTCCTCTCCCCGCAGCCTCCTCAATCGCAGGATTACAGGCTGAGTCACGGAACCTGGCTATTTTCTGTTATGGTTTGGAGCTGGAGTCTCACTCTGTCGCCCACACTGGAGTGCAGTGGCCGCTCCCGGCCACCGCAGCCTCGACCCGCTGGGCTCCGGCGATCCTTCAACTTCAGCCTTCTAACTAGCTCTAAATACAGGCGCGTGCTACCGCGCCCGGCTAATTTTTGGATGTATTGGAGAGATGATTCTTGCCCGTTTCTCTTTTCTAATGTAATATTTGTGTGCGACCTGCAAACTCAAATTTCGTATCACATTGGAGATTTGTTATCAGAAGCTACATCCTTCCTTAACTGCCTCCTGCTTCCCGTTCCGGTCATGGTCCTTCCGCGGAACTTGCTCCATGA
>NW_007185588.1:0-710 GCF_000164805.1 Carlito syrichta
TCCCGGCCACGGCAGCCTCGACCCGCTGGGCTCCGGCGATCGTTCAACTTCAGCCTTCTAAGTAGCTCTAAATACAGGCGCGTGCTACCACGCCCGGATAATTTTTGGATGGATTGGAGAGATGATTCTTGCCCGTTTCTCTTTTCTAATGTAATATTTGTGTGCGATCTGCAAACTCCAATTTCGTATCACATTGGAGATTTGTTATCAGAAGCTACATCCTTCCTTAACTGCCTCCTGCTTCCCGTTCCGGTCATGGCCCTTCCGCGGAACTTGCTCCATGACACCTGGGGACTGACTGTCTGTCTGGTATGACACCAGGTCCCTCCTTTCCTGGGCACTGCTCTCAAGAGCAGCCTTCACTCGATCAGGCTTAGCTCCTAGACATCACGCCTTCTTCGGTGTAATGGTGTGAAAGAGCTCCATGGAGCTCATGCTGGCACAAGAGCCAAATATACAACATATTCAAGTCCAAGTGTCTGCATTATTATTCTATGCTATTCTGCCATAGAAGTTCAGTCGACGTATGAACTCCCATGTAGGATAATTAGTCAGGACACAGGCTCGAATCACTTGACAGTGGGGCCTTCGACCCCTTGTGGTTGAGGAAATAGGGAGGAGCAGCACGAAAGGATAATGGGAAAGCTTGATAGGATTGGCCTTCTTTGAAATTATGGGAAGTAATGTGGAAGTTATATTTGAAAGCATTG
>NW_007185589.1:0-931 GCF_000164805.1 Carlito syrichta
GGAGTTGTGACTCTCAAAACTTTGGGGGGGCGGGGACAGCCGGGCAACACACACCTGTCTCCTTGGCACTTGGGGAGGCCAAGACGAGATGATGGCTGGATCTCAGGAGTTGGAGACTAGGCTGGACACCATAGCAAGCCCCAATCTCGACCTTAAGCAAAACCCAGAAAACCTTGGGTGACGCCAGGCCTCAGCAGAAGTATCACCTCTGACCCAGATTTCAAGACCAGGCAGGAAGACCAGGATGTCGACCAAATGGAAAGCCTGTGATTACAGCAGTTTGGGAAGTCCAGGCTGAGAGAATGGTCTGAGTTGGGCGGTTAGAGAGCAGCCTGGGCAACCTAGTGAGGAAAGAAAAGATAGAAAGAAAGAAAGAAAGAAAGAAAGAAAGAAAGAAAGAAAGAAAGAAAGAAAGAAAGAAAGAAAGAAAGAGAGAAAGAGAGAGAGAAAGAGAGAGAGAGAAAGAAAGAAAGAAAGAAAGAAAGAAAGAAAGAAAGAAAGAAAGAAAGAAAGAAAGAAAGAAATCCATTCTCTTGCAAATCTTCTACTCTCAGTATTTCACC
The DNA here is from genome assembly GCF_000164805.1 of Carlito syrichta. NCBI lineage: Eukaryota > Metazoa > Chordata > Mammalia > Primates > Tarsiidae > Carlito > Carlito syrichta. Next base: position 564 of record NW_007185589.1, read on the forward strand.
ACTCACTGCCACACACGTGAGGGTCCCCTAAACTCAGCACCTTCCAGCCCCAACACACCCCACACAATGGCTACCTCCGCTTTGGTGCGGGAGTTCCGAGTAGCCCTGACCCAGTTCATGCAGGCTCTCCTCTCCAAGGTGAGAAATGTTCCCCAGGGAGGCTGACCTCCGACTCAGAAACAAGGTCCTTCCTCCAAGAAAGGCCAGGGACTCATCCCTCACCTGGGAAAATTTCTTCCTCCCGACTCCCATTTTTCCTGGCTCTAAAGCTAATCGTCCTTCGAACACACCATGCACAGTTGAGAATCTGTGTATGATTCTGATGTTTTTGGGAGACAGGGTCTGGCTCCATGTCTCAAACTTGGGCC
>NW_007185590.1:0-549 GCF_000164805.1 Carlito syrichta
AGAAAGAAAGAAAGAAAGAGAGAGGGAAAGAGAGAGAGAGACAGAAAGAAAGAAAGAAAGAAAGAAAGAAAGAAAGAAAGATAGAAAGAAATCCATTCTCTTGCAAATCTTGTACTCTCAGTATTTCACCACTCACTGCCACACACGTGAGGGTCCCCTAAACTCAGCACCTTCCAGCCCCAACACACCCCACACAATGGCTACCTCCGCTTTGGTGCGGGAGTTCCGAGTAGCCCTGACCCAGTTCATGCAGGCTCTCCTCTCCGAGGTGAGAAATGTTCCCCAGGGAGGCTGACCTCCGACTCGGAAACAAGGTCCTTCCTCCAAGAAAGGCCAGGGACTCATCCCTCACCTGGGAAAATTTCTTCCTCCCGACTCCCATTTTTCCTGGCTCTAAAGCTAATCGTCCTTCGAACACACCATGCACAGTTGAGAATTTGTGTATGATTCTGATGTTTTGGGAGACAGGGTCTGGCTCCATGTCTCAAACTTGGGCCAGGGACATGAAAGTCATTCACTTACAGCCTCGAAATTGTGGACATTAGTGAT
>NW_007185591.1:0-491 GCF_000164805.1 Carlito syrichta
TCATCCTCTCGGACTGGGCCTCCCAAACTCCTGTGGTCACAGGATTTTCATTGGTCTTCCAATCGGGTTTTTAACTCTTGGTCAGATGTGAACCTCCCACCGAGACCTGCCCTCACACAAAGTTGTTAGGGTTTTACTTGGGGGCAAGGTAGGGGCTTTCAATGGTGTCCAGCCTGGTCTCGAACTCCCAGGCTCCAGCCTTCTTCCAGTCTCGGCCACCCTGAGTGCCGAGGAGACAGGTGTGAGTCGCCCAGCCGTCCCGGCTCACCAGAAGTTTTGACAGTCAAGCCATCACTTTCCCCAAGGAGGCTCCTGGTCAAAGCAAGGGGTCCACCCTGGGGAACAAGGTGGGTGGAGGTGTGGGTGCCCCAGCAAAGACATGACCCTGTGCCAGGTGATACACCTGGGGAGGAATGGGTGGGCGACTCTGGCCACCCTTCCCAGAAACCCAGGTCATCAGAAGGAAAGGGTCTCACAGTGGGGCCCCAAAA
>NW_007185592.1:0-779 GCF_000164805.1 Carlito syrichta
GTGATTTATCACAGAAACAAAGAACAGAGTTCCATATATTCTCCCTCATGAGCTGAACTTGATCAATTATAGTAATATAAGAAAGTGATTGGCAGTAGTGGAAAAATTTTTGGGTGGAGGGGTTAGATTGGCAGTGGAGGGATAGTGCAAACTTAGGGGGGCCATAACTCATCAACCCGGGAACCTGCATAATCAATGTTTATATATCTAACTCAGAATTGTACCCCACATTTTAAAAAAAATTAAAATAAATAAATAAGTAAATGAAAGATGTAAAACGTGCAACTGACTTTATTTGTTTTATCCTTTTTTTTTGCTTTAAGGATGATTACAATTCAGGGTTGGGTATACAAATGTTCACTTTGCAGTGATTGATATTTAAGAAGTGTATAATACTCTAAAGGTAACTCCTTTTCCTATTAATATGTTAGAATACATGGTATAATACATCTTTCAAAATTGACAACTAGTTTGTTTCTCACATAAATGTCATATGTTTTATTCTGCATAAATTGAAACTTGTTGAGATTCCAGATGTATATCATCCTTAGATAACTGAACCTTGAGGATCAGTGTACCTAGTGCTATTCAGAACACAGAATGCAGGATAAATCTTTAAAATTTTAGAAAATAAAACTATCATATTTTAATACAGTTATTTCCTTTCTAAAAATTTGTGTACGATTTCTTGGTGCACTTTGTATGTTCTGCTAGTTAATTTTGATTAAATGTTAAGAAATGCAATACTTAGAGAAAATAATTCCCCTACATATTTGAAG
>NW_007185593.1:0-775 GCF_000164805.1 Carlito syrichta
AAAATAATTGTCCCTCATTCGGTGGATTCTTGAATGGCCACTTATCCCTGGAGACATTTTGGATAGGTGTGAATACCTTGTTTCCTTCACTTCTTGGGAATGAAACCACCATGTCTACCGCATTTGGCAGAGAATGTACTCAAGTCCTTGAAATCTAAGGATTGCTCAGTAGTCAAGGTCCCTCCCATTATGATGCCAAGGTCCAAGGCTGATGTCACAAATGGCAATAGGACCTGTGTCAGTGACTGGCACTGACCGAGGTAGGGTTAGGACCCACACCGGAGAGTCATGATGGAGAGAAGAGACCAATTGGAGGCAGTTCTTCTGGGATCAGTCTGATCAGGACTGAGTCCAAATTTTATTCGGACTACTTCCAACTTATATACCATTTTCTATACCCTCCAGCAGTATGATAATCACTTGCTGGGGGCGTACAAATTCCATGCATATCACGCTTTACAAACTATGCATCACAAGACCATCACGAGACTTGCAAGTTCCAAGCAAACAATTACAATTCCATGATGCATGACGTACTTCACAAAACTTACATTAAAATCACAGGTGCATAATTTCAATACAGATCGTTCAAAGTGTTTTCCATAATGTTCAATAAATCATTCATATTATATTCTTGAACAAGGAAATGTATGGTTGCCATGTCGGTGGCCATGGGCTGAAGCAAACAGAGTTTCAGTAATTAATAAAACAACAACAAAAAAAAAGTTCTGCCTGGCTAGAGGCAGGGTGATAAAACTATTATGGTAATTTAGTG
>NW_007185594.1:0-864 GCF_000164805.1 Carlito syrichta
CTAAGATGTTTCACCTTTTCAAATCTTTGTGTTTTAGGGAACACTGTTGCTGTGCCATATGAATTGACGATAAAGAGCTGACTGCCCTTGATGTGCTTGCTTAGAAATGATAATCTCCCTTGGAAAAATCTGCCTGAGAAGGGGGCTGCACTGTGACTTACTGACATTGAGTGCTGTAATTCACTGTTGCAAGCTGTAATTCCCGATTCTCACTTGTTCTCTTTCGTTGATATTATGCTCTAGAGGGTGACTGCTTCGGCGTGCGACCTGTCAATCTGTCACATTTGGGAAGGCTCAACTCCCTTGTGCCACAATGAGTGATCTGGGACATTCACAGTTACTTGTGGGGAAGCATCATGTGTGACTCGAGCGAATTCCGATATATTTTTTCCTTATACATTTTCGTGTTACTGGAAAGGTATTACACTGTCGATGCTTTTCCGAATAGCCTTTCATAGGCCTGTAGTGAATAGCCATCTTCCTTGGATAAGTCTGTGCCAAATATGTGCTGCACTGTGATCTGTTTGCTGTGACTTCTTTGCTGCCTGCTGTAATACCTCTTTCACACTTGTTCCCGTTGATTTGTGTTCCTTTCCAGAGAAGGCCTTTTCCTAAGAGAGTGGAACCTCTGTGTTTCACGGATTGGAATATGCAATACATAGGGCCCGAATGATTGGTATAAGTGCTCCACAGTTACTTGATGTAGAGCATCATTAGTTCATGGTGAGAAATCTAAATGGTGTTTGCGTATTGCATTTACACCTAATAAGGAACACCAGTGCTGTGCACTTTTCCTTGATTAATAAGCATGGAGAGCCGATGATAAAGTTGTGGTGAATGTGGGTCTTCTTTTGGACAGGGTAT
>NW_007185595.1:0-798 GCF_000164805.1 Carlito syrichta
GGGGCTGCACTGTGACTACTGACATTGAGTGCTGTAATTCACTGTGCAAGCTGTAATTCCCGATTCTCACTTGTTCTCTTTCGTTGATATTATGCTCTAGAGGGTGACTGCTTCGGCGTGCGACCTGTCAATCTTTCACATTTGGGAAGGCTCAACTCCCTTGTGCCACAATGAGTGATCTGGGACATTCACAGTTACTTGTGGGGAAGCACCATGTGTGACTCGAGCGAATATCGATATATTTTTTCCTTATACATTTTCGTGTTACTGGAAAGGTATTACACTGTCGATGCTTTTCCGAATAGCCTTTCATAGGCCTGTAGTGAATAGCCATCTTCCTTGGATAAGTCTGTGCCAAATATGTGCTGCACTGTGATCTGTTTGCTGTGACTTCTTTGCTGCCTGCTGTAATACCTCTTTCACACTTGTTCCCGTTGATTTGTGTTCCTTTCCAGAGAAGGCCTTTTCCTAAGAGAGTGGAACCTCTGTGTTTCACGGATTGGAATATGCAATCCATAGGGCCCGAATGATTGGTATAAGTGCTCCACAGTTACTTGATGTAGAGCATCATTAGTTCATGGTGAGAAATCTAAATGGTGTTTGCGTATTGCATTTACACCTAATAAGGAACACCAGTGCTGTGCACTTTTCCTTGATTAATAAGCATGGAGAGCCGATGATAAAGTTGTGGTGAATGTGGGTCTTCTTTTGGACAGGGTATTACAGGGTGCAATGCCACGCTATTCATTTTCAGTCTGTAGTAAGGTAGCTCTGTGCGTACTGTCATCCCTGATTTTT
>NW_007185596.1:0-642 GCF_000164805.1 Carlito syrichta
AATGTGGAGAGCTATTCTGGATACACCAACAAGGCAGAAAAAACCTTAGAAAGGCACTCCTATTAATGTTGGTAACCATTTTTTTCCAGGAATGAAAATTACCAAATTACTCATTGTGCATTTTTCTTATCTACAGAATAGAATCAATAAGTGATAACCCCTTACTCTTAGAATTCTTTGTCACTACATTTCTATATGATATGTAGATCTACACAAATATGCCATTTTTTCTGATTGGAGAAAATTAAAACGTTACTTTTAAAACTTGAGAAGAGCATACAAAGAGAAGGTGGCAAACATCTCTGAACTTTTGATGTAAATAAAGGACGGCCTCCTTGCTCCATTGTTAATGCCTTATGTGGTGATGGGAAAGTCCAAATATAGACAGAGATTGTGAAACACTGGAAAAGAAGAAGGCTCTACTGCTTACAGAACCTTATCAAAAAGTTATTTTTGACTTAGGCTGGAGGAAAACATTAGCATAGCTTTCATCATTCTACTTATCCCAAAAAGGTTTATTACTCAATATTCCAAAAGTCAAGAGCTACTGAAGAGAAAGTCATATGCCAATAGCAAATGCCATTTTTAAAAAAATCACTGTGGTATGAGATAATTTTGTTTGGATTATAAACTGTAGTATTT
>NW_007185597.1:0-701 GCF_000164805.1 Carlito syrichta
CAAGATTGTTGGATCCCCCTTAAGAATCCATGCTAAATATGTGGGAACCCCTAATACCATATTCTGAATACCAAAACGATTGTCCAGCAGTAGTTTCAGGACTATGAGGTAAAACTGAAGACAGTGATCACATAAGGAAATGGCAAGATGTTTCCTTGGATTGTGGAATCAGGCCTTACAGGACCCTGTGAAAAGAACGCACCAGTAGGCCAGATTCTCAGTTACAACTATCAAGAGGCACAGCACGTTCCTGGGGATCAGTAATGCCCGATTTGTGATATGCATATGGGACGTTGCTTGAATAATATGGTGACCAGGACTTCCAGATTCCAGATTAGCATTTAGCTAAAGTCCCTTTCGATTCCTATGTATGAGCACTGTCTTAAGCCAGGGATAAGTTAGCAATAGCCCAGATGTTTGCAAGTTACATGGAAGCCGAGTTTCCTGGTTCCTCTTTAGTAACACGTGTAGAAACGTTCAAGGGACACAGTGCCCCAGATTCCTATTTTGTTCTAAGCAAAACGAAGAGATGTTTCCTGATGACCTGTATGTCCAGTCTCTTGTATTTCCATAGAAAGATGACAAGAATATACCTTAGGACGTGGAATCAAAGATTCCTTGTTCCCTCACAAAATTCCTCCTAAAAATGTGAACACCTAAACCCAAAATCCTAATAACAAACATCGGAGCCACTGAAGTTT
>NW_007185598.1:0-2106 GCF_000164805.1 Carlito syrichta
GTGTGACCCGGGGGATTCTGAATTGCTCTTTCTTGACACCTTCTCCTGTCAGGGAAGGCAATGAGACTGTGGATTGCTGGTCGGAGTGGCCTTTCTTAGGCCTGCGGTGCACGGGCACATTCCTGGCTTAAGTCTGTGCCCAATGTGTGCTGCAGTGTCACCTCTTTGCTGTGACTATTATTCTTCATTGCCGCCTGCTGTAACACCTCATTCTCACTCTTTCCCCTTGATTTGTGTTCCTTTCCATAGAGGGCCTTTGCGTACGAGCGTGAAACCTCCGCGTTTCACGGAGAGAAATCTGCAAGACATAGTGCCGCAATGAGTGACACAAGTGCTCCACAGTCACGAGCAGGAGAGCATTATGTGTGGATGGGGAGAATTCTAAGTTGTTTTTCCCTATGGCGTTTAAACCTAATAAGGACTACCAAGGCTGTGCCGTTTTCATTGCCGAGTAAGCACGGAGAGCCTCTGTTACACTGGGGGTGAAGCTGGGTCTTCCTGGGGACACGCTATTGAAGCCTGCGCTGCACTGCACTTCATTGGCAGTCTGTATACACTGGCTTTGTGCGTGCTCTCCTCCCTGATTCTCAGAGCTCTCCTGTATATGCACTATACTAGGCGGGGAGCATTTGGTGACCAGAGTGCAACTTCAGCTGCTGCACTGACTGGATCCAGATCTCCACAGCCATGGGTAGCCAAGCATGCTTCATTCAGCGGAGAATGCTGAAAAGTTTTGTCTTTTGACACGGGCGTCTCACACGGAATACAATGGCTCTGCGGGTTCATTTGCCAACGAGGCCCGAGAGCCATTGTTTGCTTTCCGGAAAACAACAGTCTTCCATGGGAGACATTCCTCCAAACGGCACGTCACTGAATGGGGGGGCAACAAGTATTACAGTGGCTTGGTCTTTGGCGTGACGCCTGATTCTCCCTGTTTTTCAGCGTGTATTATCCTACATTGAATGCAAAGGCCTAGCAGAGCTGTATGCAACGTTTCCTGTATACAAAGTGCACAACTCCATGGTGCCACACTGAGCGACATGACCGGTTCGCTGTCATCTTTGGGAAAGCATGATTTGTTCACCTATTGAATTCTAAAGTGTTTTTGATTTGACCTGTCCGTCTCCTATCCAAAGCCATTGCTCTTCCGTTGGCATTTACGAGGAAGAGCTGACAGGCTTGGCTTGCTGGCTGTGAGTGTGCATCAGCTTGGGAATGCTGTGTCAAATGTTACTGCATTGTGATGTATTTCCAGTAGTTTGATTCTTGTGTGCTGTACGGTGTAATACACGATTCTCAAGGTACGGCTTGAATGAGCATAGCCGAGCATGTTATGTCGATACTTCACATGTAGGAATGATCATGTCAATGGTGTCAGACTGAGGGAATGAGTGCTACACACTCACTGGTAGAAAAGCAGTGCTTGCCTTCTGTTTGAGCCCTGAAACGTTTTACCCCTTGGCGTTTCTCTAGGCTGGGAAATGCAGTCACTCTCGGGTTGGCCTGCCTGAATAAGCGTAGACGGCCTCTGTGAGGCTTGTTGTGCATGTGCATCTTCCCGGGGAAGGAGCTTTTCACAATGTGCAGCGCTCTTTAAGGGCTATCTATGTTATTCTCACTTGGTGCATGCTGCAACACATGAGTCTGAGTCTCGCGGTTTTCTTCTCATTTGGACATCGGCTGTGCAGAGCGCCTCTGTTTGAACTAAGAGTTCTCTCATGGGACACGCTTTGCCCATGTGCAGCTCTACGCTGCCACCCAGAGGGCGATGGGAACCCCACAGTGGAGCAAGAAGGCATTACTTGGTGAATTCCCTGGGTGCATTCTGAAATGTTTCTCCCTTTCAAATTTTTGTGTGGGAAGATACACTATTGCTCTGCGAAACGCATTGACGGAAAAGAGTTGACTGCCTTGGTGGTGCTTGTTTTGAATGTCCGTCTCCCTTGGAAAGTGCTGTGTGAGATGTGTGCTGCACTGTGAGGTTCTGGCACTGAGTGTGCGTGCTGTCATTCCTCCTTCCCACTTGTTTCCCTTTCGTGTATCTTACGCCCTACAGGGTGACTGCTTTGCGTGCGGCTTGTCAACCTCTCCCATGCGGGAAATGCT
>NW_007185599.1:0-1607 GCF_000164805.1 Carlito syrichta
CTTGAGGTTGCCACCCAGGGGCATAGATTCAAGTTGTCCTGAATGCACACTCCAATTAGTAGCAGGTAAAGTGGACTTTTAAAGGCAATAAAAGGGGGACAGGCTGATACAAAATTTCTTGTCAGGAATTCTCATTAGTTTACAGAAAGAGCATTGATTAGTGATTGGTTATCCTTTGTTTAGGCTATAGGATGTGGGTTATGATTTCAGGTATGGAATTATAACATTAATTTATAACCACTTGTGGCAATAGCAAGCAGTTTCAAGAGATGCACACATAACAAAAAGAGGGAAGCAGAACGGGCAGTGATCTCATTTCATTGTCCCTCTGGGCCTGATAATTGCTGCATTTCTTAGATAAAAGTTCTTTCTCACTCTGTATGACTCATGAGCCAAATCTGGACTACTGCATATTTTTAATAAACAGATTTTATTAGAACACAGCTACACCCATTTATTTACATAGTGTGAATAGTTTTTGGGACTGTGGGCAAGTTATTGTACTAGGATACTAAGGATTAGAATATTAAATGAGCTAATATATTTACAATCCCATGTCTCACAAATATTGTGGGCAGGTCCATATCAAACACTTAGCACAGTGCCTGGAACATAGGAAGTGGTCAGTAAACACACAAATATAGAACAGCTCATTGTTTTTATTGTTAGCTTCCTTATTCCAGTCTTATGTCGCTTTGTGGACATTACTCTAAAGTTGTTGGAATCCAGGTGTTTTCCTTCCCCACTGTTCTGCCAGATGACAGTTCTGTTTCCTACCAGGAGGTAGTAAATGACTACTGAGATTTCATGAATAGAATAGCTGGGAAGAAAGTAGGTGATGCTGTGAGATAAGGTGTGAGGAACACAGGAAGCAATCAAGTCAAAACCTTTACAGCAGGGTGGCATATGGAGCATGGACTTTGGAACTGAAAATTTCTGGGTTTCTCTCTCTGCTCTCCTGTTTACTGTAGTGGTATAACCCACTTCAGCAAGTCAGTTAACCTTTCTCTTCTTCAGCATATTCATGGGTTCTCATTAATCAAGGTGACCCATAAGGTTGTGAGAATGTACTGAGTCCAAATATAGAAAGTCCTTGCCACATAAGATGGGCTTCGTGTGTGTTCACTCTTAGCTGTGTTGCTGTGTGGAGGCAAGAGCAGAGAGAGAGCTGGCATTGAAGATGTGGGCATCTGCTCAGGCTTTGACTCAAAAGTCACAGAAGCCTTCCCTGACCACCCATATTAAAATCTTAACTTCTCCCCTCCTTGATTTTTTTTCTATGTGGCAAATCATTATGTATTCACTCTGTGATTTACTTACTTGTGTATTAGCTATTTCTCTCTACCCATATGCTTTCCATAAGGATAAGGACTATTTACTGTGTGTTGTGTTCACTGGTAGACTTTTGATGTCTGTAATGAATGAAAAATTGGAACCAAGCTGACCCCCTATGGACCTAGAAGTGGCCTGCTCAGCTCGACTGGGGCTAAAGGAACAGGTGACAGGCAGCCTCATGAACTTGAGCAGCCATTGTGGTCAAGCACAGTAGTGACAATGGCCAAGTCGGTTGCGCAATATAAAACATTTGTACAAAAGCCCCATACCAG
>NW_007185600.1:0-803 GCF_000164805.1 Carlito syrichta
CATCAATTTAGTAATTCTACTACAGGATATCTACCTGAAGGAAAATAGATAAAACATCAAAGAAATACCTGCACTCACATGTTTGTTGCAGCCCTATTCACAAAAGCAAAGCTATAGAATCAACCTGTGTCCATCAGCGAATAAATGGGTAAAGAAAATATGGTATATATACACAATGGAATGTCACTTGGCCATGCAAAAATAAAATGATGTAATTTGCAGCAACATGGATGGAACTCTCTTGACCATTATCTTAAGTGAAATAAAGCAGAAAAAAGGACAAAAATAAAGTGTTCTCATTTATTTGTGGGAGCCAAAAAGTGTGATCACATGGAGGCTAGTGAGTGGGAAGACAGATACACTAGGAAGGGTGAGGCTGGGTAGGGGAGAGGATGAAAGAAGTGGGTTGAAACATAGAGACATACAGTGAGATAGAAGGGATACATTTGATATTCAATCACAGAATAGAGTGTACTTAACCAAAAAAGTATTGTATTTGGCTGACGGACAGCTACATATCCTGAGCTGATACCTTCATATTATGTACGTGTAACAAAATTTCACACCTACCCCATATATTCATATAAATAAAAATAAGAATAGAAGTGGAGATATGCAGGCTCACCCCACCTCCAGAAGTGATTTCTCTTCAAAATACCAGATTACCTTCTCTTTTTCTCTATGGACAATTGCTAATGACTACCATGAGCTGGATATATTTCCAGGCTCTGGGAATGCAGAAGCTCACAAGAGGTTGTGCTCAAGAGTTCAGGACATGAAAACAGCACTGGCCCTGCTGTGTG
>NW_007185601.1:0-354 GCF_000164805.1 Carlito syrichta
CTAGCAAAGGCAGTCTTGCTGTACAGAGGAAGCCTCACAGGTATCAGCCCTCAGAAAGAATAGATGGAAACCAGGGCCAAATGTTTCTGTCAGACCTTTAAAAGTGTCAAACTCTGAGCTAATCTTTCCTAGAATTGGACAAAGAGGTGTTTCAGGGAAAGTCCGTTTGTATCTTTACTTCACTTTATTTCCTCTAAAGATGCCAGTCTCCACAAAAGGCAGTTTTTGATCTATTCTTGTACTTCTAGCTCTTCTTTTTTCTTTTTCTTTCTTTCTTTCTTTCTTTTTCTTTCTTTTTTTTTTTTTTTTGAGTTGAATTCTTGCTCTGTTGCCCAGGCTGGAGTGCAGTGGCAC
>NW_007185602.1:0-845 GCF_000164805.1 Carlito syrichta
TCACATAACAAAGACACCTATGCGCACGTGTTCACTGCAGCACAGTTCACCATTGCAAAGATGTGAAATCGATTGACATGCCCTTCAACCGTTAAGTGGATAATGAATATGTGGTGTATATATACACCATGGAATACTATACAGCCATGAAAGAGAATGAAATTGCGTCCTTTGCAGCAACATGGATGGAGCTGAAGACCATCATCCTAAGTAAACTGACTCAGAAACAGAAAGCCAAACATGTGGGAGCTAAATAGTCACAAGGATGGAAATAACAGGCACTGCAGACACTAATAAGGGGGAAGGGACCTAAGGTTCAGAAACTACCTGCAGGGTACAATGTTCACTATCTGGGAAATGGGCTGCCTGAGACCCAGTTCCCACCACTACACAATATGTCCATGTGACATGTACTCATGTATACCCCCCAAATCTAAAATTTTTAAATTGAATAGAAAAAAAAAGATCACTCCATCTATTTGAATACATATCTGCTCATTAAGCAACTTTTAAAAATCTTTTTTTTTTTTTGAGTTGGAGTCTCACTCGGTCGCCCAGACTGGAGTTCAGCGGTCGCTCCCGGCCACCGCAGCCTCGCCTGCTGGGCTCCGGCGATCCTTCCGCCTCAGCCTTCCGAGTAGCCGGAGTTACAGGCATGCGCTACCACACCCAGCTGATTTTTTGCTTTATTGTAGAGATGAGGTCTCGCTGCCCAGGCGGGTCTCGAACCCACGGGCTCAGGCAATCCACTCACCTCAGCCTCCCAAAGGCGCGGGATTACAGGCTGAGCCACCGAGCCCGGCTAAAATCATTTTTAATTGTGTAAACACACATGATAGAAAATT
>NW_007185603.1:0-780 GCF_000164805.1 Carlito syrichta
CAGCAACATGGATGGAGCTGAAGACCATCATCCTGAGTAAACTGACTCAGAAACAGAAAGCCAAACATGTGGGAGCTAAATAGTCACAAGGATGGAAATAACAGGCACTGCAGACACTAATAAGGGGGAAGGACCTAAGGTTCAGAAACTACCTGCAGGGTACAATGTTCACTATCTGGGAAATGGGCTGCCTGAGACCCAGTTCCCACCACTACACAATATGTCCATGTGACATGTACTCATGTATACCCCCCAAATCTAAAATTTTTAAATTGAATAGAAAAAAAAGATCACTCCATCTATTTGAATACGTATCTGCTCATTAAGCAACTTTTAAAAATCTTTTTTTTTTTTTGAGTTGGAGTCTCACTCGGTCGCCCAGACTGGAGTGCAGCGGTCGCTCCCGGCCACCGCAGCCTCGCCTGCTGGGCTCCGGCGATCCTTCCGCCTCAGCCTTCCGAGTAGCCGGAGTTACAGGCATGCACTACCACACCCAGCTGATTTTTTGCTTTATTGTAGAGATGAGGTCTCGCTGCCCAGGCGGGTCTCGAACCCGCGGGCTCAGGCAATCCACTCACCTCAGCCTCCCAAAGGCGCGGGATTACAGGTTGAGCCACAGAGCCCGGCTAAAAAATCATTTTTAATTGTGGTAAAACACACATGATAGAAAATTGACATCTTAAACATTTTATGTGTGTAATTCAGGGGCACTGAGGCATTCATATTCTTGTATAACCACCAACACCTCCCATCTCCAGAACTCTATCTTAGAAAATGAAA
>NW_007185604.1:0-1539 GCF_000164805.1 Carlito syrichta
GAAGTTTTCTTATTATGTGGTCAATTTCCTTGATTGTTATTGGTCTATTTAGGGTCTCAATTTCTTCTTGTTCCAACCTAGGTAGGTTGTGTGATGTCAGAAAGTCTTCCATTTCCTTCTGGTTTTCAAGTTTGTTTCCGTACAAGTGTACGTAGTAGTCTCTAATGATCTTTTGTATTTCTTCAGGGTCAGATGTGACTTCATCTTTTGTGTTTCTGATTATGCTTATTTGGTTTTTTTCTCGTTTTTTCTTGGTCAGTCTAGCTAGGGGACCATCAATCTTGTTTACCCTTTCGAAGAACTAGCTTTTTGTTTCATTGATTTTTTGTATTATCTTTTTGTCTTCTATGTCCTGGATTTGGGCTTTTATTTTGGTGATCTGGATTCTTCTGCTGAAATTAGGGTTTTTGTGGTCTTGCTTTTCCAGCTTCTTTAGGTGGCTTGTTAGGTTGTCAATTTCTGTTCCTTCCATTTTCCTCATGTGTGTTTGTAGGGATATAAATTCCCCTCTTATTACAGCTTTGAGGGCATCCCAGAGATTTTGGTAAGATGTTTCTTTATTTTCATTTGTTTCCAGGTATCTTTTGATCTCTGTTTTGATTTCATCATTGACCCAGGAGTTATTTAGCATCATGCTGTTTAGTGTCCATGTCTTTGTGGGTTTTGGGGGGACTTTGTTGGTGTCAATGTTTATTTTTATTCCACTGTGGTCCGAGAAGGTGTTTGGTAGAATTTCGGTCCTTTTAAATTTGCTTATGCTTGATTTATGGCCGAGTATGTGGTCAATTTTAGAATATGTTCCATGTGGTGATGAGTAGAATGTGTATTCTGTAGTCTTTGGATGGAGTGTTCTGTAGGTATCAATTAAGTCCATTTGGTCCAAAGTCACATTGAGGTTCCGGATCTCCTTGCTGATTTTTTGTCCTGATGATCTGTCTGGGGTTGTGAGTGGGGTATTAAAGTCCCCAGTTATGATAGTGGTAGAGTCAATATCTTTCTTTAGTTTTCCAAGAAGTTGCTTTATGAAAGTAGGCGCACCTATGTTGGGTGCATATATGTTTAGGATACATATTTCTTGTTGATGAATTGAGCCTTTTATCATTATGTAGTGACCTTCTGTATGTTTTTTGATTTTTAATAGCTTGAAGGGTATTTTGTCTGAAATTAAGATGGCTACTCCTCCTTTCTTTTGTATTCCGTTCACCTGAAAGTTTGTTTCCCATCCTCTTACTTTGAGTCTGTGGGTGTCCTTTCTAGTGAGGTGAGTCTCTTGAAGGCAATAGATTGTTGCCTGATGATATTTTATCCATTTTGCCATTCTATGTCTTTTCAGTGGTGCATTTAGTCCGTTCACATTTAGGCTAATAATTGAAATGCAAGAGTTGATCCCTGTCATAAGGTTCTTACAGAGTTGATCCTGTTTATTTGTTGTCTTTCTTTGGGTTTTGGAGTTGGTTCATGTGTGTTTTTAATCTTTTGCCTGTACTCTTGTGAAGAATGTTGTTGTTCTTTTTTCTTTTTCTTCTGTGTTCAGTACTG
>NW_007185604.1:1559-2580 GCF_000164805.1 Carlito syrichta
GATTTCCTAGATTGTTATTGGTCTATTTAGGGTCTCAATTTCTTCTTATTCCTAACCTGGGTAGGTTGTGTGATGTCAGTAAGTCCTCCATTTCCTTCTGGTTTTCAAGTTTGTTTCCATACAAGTGTACTTAGTAGTCTCTAATGATCTTTTGTATTTCTTCAGGGTCAGATGTGACTTCATCTTTTGTGTTTCTGATTATGCTTATTTGGTTTCTTTCTCATTTTTTCTTGGTCAGTCTAGCTAGGGGACCATCAATCTTGTTTACCCTTTCGAAGAACCAGCTTTTTGTTTCATTGATTTTTTGTATTATCTTTTTGTCTTCTATGTCCTGGATTTGGGCTTTTATTTTGGTGATCTGGATTCTTCTGCTGGAATTAGGGTTTTTCTGGTCTTGCTTTTCCAGCTTCTTTAGGTGGCTTGTTAGGTTGTGAATTTCTGTTCCTTCCATTTTTTTCATGTGTGTTTGTAGGGATATAAATTCCCCTCTTACTACAGCTTTCAGGGCATCCCAGAGTTTCTGGTAAGATGTTTCTTCATTTTCATTTGTTTCCAGGTATCTTTTGATCCCTGTTTTGATTTCGTCATTGATCCAGGAGTTGTTTAGCATCATTCTTTTTAGTGTCCATGTCTTTGTGGGTTTTGGGGGGACTTTGTTGGTGTCAATGTTTATTTTTATTCCACTGTGGTCCAAGAAGGTATTTGGTAGAATTTTGGTCCTTTTAAATTTGCTTTTGCTTGATATATGACCGAGTATGTGGTCAATCTTAGAATATGTTCCATGTGGGGATGAGTAGAAAGTGTATTCTGTGGTCTTTGGATGGAGTGTTCTGTAGGTATCAATTAAGTCCATTTGGTCCAAAGTCACATTGAGGTTCCAGATCTCCCTTGCCGATTTTTTGTCCTGATGATCTGTCTAGGGTTGTGAGTGGCATATTAAAGTCCCCAGTTATAATAGTGCTAGAGTCAATATTTTTCTTTAGTTTTCCAAGAAGTTGCTTTATGAAAGTTGGCGCACCTA
>NW_007185604.1:2600-3143 GCF_000164805.1 Carlito syrichta
GCATTTGAGACCCTTCATTCTGGGGACTTTTCATTATCGTATTCCAAAGTCAATTTCTCAGTGTCTGCTCTCCCAGGCATCTGGGAGAGACCCATACTCTTCTTCAGGTTTTTCTTCATTTCTGTAGAGTTTTCTCCCTTTACCCCTTTCCCTCCCCCTCTTCAATTCTGTTTTTGAGGGAAGGTGGGGTTGCTTTTATTTCTCTTCTGCAATGACCTGTTCTTCCTTATGAGGGTCTTCTGGTTTTGTTCACTTTTCCCTCTGCTTTACAGTCTGTCTATTCAGCAGTTTGCAGTCTTGGTCCGTTCAGAGAATCTCACCAGTTCACCTATGCCGTCGCCATCTTTCCCCGTCTCCTTTTTGAGAGCGCCGATGAGCGACTTCCCGTCCTTGATGAATTTCTTGGTCTTCTCCAGCTCTGCTTCATGCGACTTGAGCGACTCTCGGAAGTGTGGGCGGTGGAGGCAGCAGTCACTGAACTCAAGCACGGGGAATCCTATGGTGCCCGCGGAGCCCGACCGGGGGACCCGCCTGCCCCGGGCC
>NW_007185604.1:3163-3487 GCF_000164805.1 Carlito syrichta
TTATTCAGGGGTAAAGGGATGGTTTTACTTCTGTTTGTTCAATCTCCTATTCTTTATGTATGTCCTGTTACTTTTTTCAATTCTGAAGTTGCACTGTAGGTTGGAGGTGGTCCTTTTTGCAGTTTTGCGATATATTTAAGTGGAGAGCTGTGATTCAAAATCTGTCTGCAGGTCCTGGTATTCGCTGACAGGCGTGTGGATAATGTGGAACCCACTTCTGTCTGCCCTTGAATCTGTTCGTGCAGTGGGGCTGTAGGTTTACTCCCTGAAATAAAATGTGGTTAGCAGAGGGGAGAGAATGGAGCAGATAGTGGGTTGAAGAGG
>NW_007185604.1:3507-15099 GCF_000164805.1 Carlito syrichta
TCTTTCAGGTCTGATTTCTAGTTTTCTTTTCAAGCTGGTAAATTAGTTTGCAGTTAGAGTCAATTGCTCCTGATCTGCTGTGAAGGACAGTTCAGATTAACCTTCCTTCAGCAGTTTGGTCTTTGTCTTTATCAAGTTTGTTTCTCCCGTTTCGGTGTTGTTACCTTGAATCGCCAGCAGGTGGTGCTATCTCATCTGTTCGCCCCAGAGGGGGTGGGGCCACACAGGAACAAGATGGCTGCCTGCCTCTGAGCAGGCAACAGGAGCCCCACGCCAGGCGGGCAGGACAGTCTCAGACGCAGCAGATCTTCCCTGAAACGGTTCATTGTGGATCTCCTCGGGCCGTGTGGTGCGATATGCTACCCCTCCCAGAGGCCACGGCGCTTGTGGCAACGGCGGCGGCAGCAGCAGCGGCGGTGGGGGGAGGGGTAGCAGCGGCGGCGGGACCGTTTGGAATGCAGTCAAAACTGTCCAGTCATTGCGATGGCAGCAGCTGAGCTCTGTCTGTAGAGCAGGCTGCGATGCTGGGGTCCCCAGCCCCCCGTGGCGAGAGTCAGAGACCCACTGCAGATCTCCCTTGCAGAGGGCTTCAGACGCCGGGTTGTCCCGTCACCATCTTGCCACGTCCTCACCTCATGGTAGTTATTGATAGGTAAATACTTACTACTGTCATTTTGTTTAATGTTTTTTGGTTGTTTTATAGATCCTTTCCTCCTTTCTTTGTCTTCCTTTGTAATTAGATGATTTTCTTTACTGGTATGTTTTCTTTACTTTTTATATTTTGTGTCTACTTTACTTTTTGTGGTTACCATGAGGCTTACATAAACATATTTCTCACATGCTATTTCAAATTGATAACTTTTATTGCATGGAATAACACTACATTTTTACTTCACCCCTTCCACATTTTAAGTTTTTGATGTCACAATTTATATTTTTATGTTGTATATCTCTTAATGAATTATTGTAGCTATTTTTAATAGTCTTATCTTTAAAAATTCATGCTGAAAAGTCAAGTGATTTACAAAGCACAATTACATCTTCATATAGTATTCTATAAAATCATTAGAGTATTCTGAATTTGACTGAGTACTTACTTTTACCAGTGAATTTTATATTTTCATATATTTTTATGTTACTAATTAGCATCATTTTCTTTCAGCTTGAAGATTTCCCTTTAGCATTTCTTATAAGACAGATCTGATGGTAATGAAATTACTCAGCTTTAGTTTGGGAAAGTTTTTAACTTTCCATTTATGTACTACTGCTTTGACAAGTACATTATTCTTGGACACCAGTGTTTTTTTCTTTAGCACATGAACATATTGATTATCTCACTCTCTCCTGACCTGTCAGGTTTCTGCTGAGAAATCCACTTATAACCTTATTGAAACTTCTTCAAATTTGATCTGTATGCTTTCTTTCGCTTCTTTTAGGGTCCTCTTTTTTTGACTTTCGATTATCCCTTTCTGTCTCTTCTTGTTAAACTCCTACAACTAAAACATTTGTTCTTTTGATGCTATTCCATAAATCTCAAATATATATATATTATATATATATATGAATTATTTCTCTGTGTTTTCTTAAAGTTTGCATAGCTTTCTTAAAATAGGTATTTTGAACTATCAAGCAATTAAGATATCTCCATTTCTCTAGCATTAATCACTGTTGTTTTAATTTAGTTATTTAGTGATGACTTGTTTTCTGGATTATTCTTGAACATTGCAGCCATGTGTTAGTGTTTATTATGCATTTGAAGTAGACTTATTCCAGTCTTTGCAAACTGGCTTCATCTGTGAAAGCCCTTCACCAGTTATCCTGTTCAGAGATTTTGTAAAAGGCTGTCTGGTACTGTCCACATGCAGATTTACTGCTCAAGTCCTAAGACAGGTAGGTTTGTGCCTTGATCTGCAGTTAAATAGCCTGACATCTGGGTCTTATGGAGTTTGAGCCTGGAGCCAGTACCTAACTAATAAATGCACCTATTTATTAGTTCCATAGAAGTAGGGCCGAAGACTGTATTGATGTGAGGCCAGCCTGAGGCCTAGGTTTACATGTGCTGACTTGGCACTGAGATAGGCTTTAAAGCTTAGTCTGCAGGGACATGCCAGGCACTGGGATGGGATTGGTGTCTGGATCCATTAGGGAAAACCTGGAGGCTGAGTTCATGACTGCCAGTCTGGTGCTAGAGCAGGCACAAATCCTGAATGCCTGGTTATGGGCCTGTGTCTGGGGTCCTTAGGAACTGACCTGGAATCTGGGTCTGCAGGAGTGGCCCCAGAGCCTTTTTCTCTCAATCTGGAACCAGGCTCCACTGAGGTAGGCCTGAACCTTTAATCCACTGAAGACTAGGGGCCACAGGAACCACCCTAGATCCTGGGGTAGGCCTGGTGCTGGATCAGGTGTGAAGACTGAGTCCACAGGTGCCAGTCTCAAGATCAGGATCATGGATGCTGGCCTGGTACTTGTAGCCACAGGGGCTGGTTTGGAGCCTAGGGTCAAGGAGGCCAGCCTGGAGGCTAGGTCCAAGAGGACTGCCCTGGAACATGGATCCACAGGGGTGGCTCTGGAGCAGGGGTCTATGAAGGGCCCTCCTAGTGCTGAGCCTACTGGGATGGGCCTGAACTCTAGGTCTATTCAAGTGTGTAACTGCAGACACCAGTGGATGTAGGAGTATCCAGGGCTGCAGGGAGTGGGCAGACCTGGGGCCTGTGTTTGCAGGTGCTGCCCTGGAACTGGGACAAACATGATTCCGGGCTATCCTGTAAACTGGGGTTTGCTTGGAACCTGGAGCCACAAAAGATGACTTGGCACTGAGTAGGCTTGGATCCTGAGTCAATAAAGGTAGGACTGGTGCCAAAGTGGGCCAAAAACTCAAGACCCCTTGGGCCTAGCTCGGTGCTTTGGTCTGTCCAGAGTCTAGAACCACTGGTGCTGGCCTAGCTATCAGGCAGCTGGAATCTGGGACTGTGCAATCTGGCCTGGTACCAAAGAGGTTTGAGTCTGGGACCATGAGTTTATTCTCTGGCGCTGTTTTTACTGGGGCAGGCCCAATATTGGGCTCTGAGGCAAACTCCTGTATTCATTTTTCATTCCTTCCACATGTAGAGGGTATCTCTCTCCACCCTGTTGTCTGTGATTGGGAGAGGGGTGACATGAATTATGTAAAACTGCTCTTCCTACCCTCTTCAATGCACATTGTCTTATTTTTGTGCTATCCTCAGATGCTGTAATTGCTCATCTGGTTGCTTTAACTCTTATTAAGTATTTTTGTGTATGAACAGTTCAAATTTATATTTCTGTGTGGGACTGTAGCTGAAAATTCCTATCCTGCCACCTTATTGATATCCCCTCTTGATTATATTTTTATATTTTGGTATTCTTTTCTAATTATATTTAGCATTTATAAAAAGGAAAGATGGCTGAGGATATAACATAAAACTATAATGCCCTTTATCATGATAAAGGTTGATAGCCAGAATCATTCAAAACAAAAGCAAAATCATTTAAATAGGCGAAAGAGTGCCTCCATGCTTCATTTAAATAAGTGAGACAAAATTAATTCCAAATTAGGAAAAATGGTATTTAAAATTCAATAAGTAACTAGTCAGAGAAAAATATCTTTATTTAAAATAGTTTTATTCTCCCAATAATGAACAACAAAAGACAGAAATCATTGTCTATACTCAGAATTTGGTTTCAGGGTTTTTTTTTCTTTACCTTGGGTTTTTTCCTATAAATTTCTACAACTTAGTGTTTGTGTTATTGAAGCCTGTGTCATCTCCCTGTTAAGTAATATTTGAGACTATGTTGTAGCCAAGTTTGTTATTAGACACCATAGATAGCATAGTTGTTAAAAGGACAAGTTTTGAGTCAGGAAACCATGTTTAGATCTTGCCTTCAGCAAGATCTAAGTTTCTTAATGTCTCTCTAGCTCAGCTTTTTCATCTGTAAAATGTAGATTATAACCTCAATGGGTTGTTAGACGTTTAAATAGGTCATTCTTGTAGAAAAAGTGATAATTCCTTCCATCCTACTCCGGAGTCACAGAGTCTTCCCATCTCACTTAACGCCAATTCAGTCCCTTTGTTGCTCAAGCCTAGATGCTTGATGTCATTCTAATCTCTCTTTTTCTTTAATACTCCATATCCAATCTGTCAGCAAATTCTGCCTTAAAAATAAATGTGGGGTCTGGTAACTGCTCACCATCTCCATTGCCACCAACTGAGTACAAGCTGATATAATTTCCCTCCTGGATTATTGCAACAGCCTCCTAACTTTCTGGCTTCCTATCTTTTCTCTTCAAATAGTGATGTAAGCCATTTAACATCATCTCTCTGCCAAAACCCTTCAATGGCTGCCTATGTTTCTTAGAGGAAAAAGCAAAAAGCAAATTATCAACCAAGGTTTAGGAGGCCCTACAAAATCTGGTACCTCATTCCCTCCCTGAGCTTAATTCCCACTAATTGCCCGTGACACTTTTCTAGTCACACAATTCTTTTGCCATTCATCTAAGACAAAAACCAATTGTTGCTGTAGGGCCTTTGGACTCTCTGTTCCTACTGCATACACTGTGCCTTCCATAAATTTTCATATGGTTTGCTCTCTGACCTCCTTCACATCTTCACTCACAAAGAATTATCTCAACAGAGCCTTCCCTATTTAAAATTGCAAATCCTTCTTTTGGACTCCCCATCCCATTTTCTGATTATATTTTTCCCTTAAACATGTATAATTTTCTTGCTTACTATATAAGTTATTTATTATGCTATTTAGAATACCACTCAATGAAGGCAAGAATTTAACATAAAATAATGTGTGGCACCTAATATGTTTAAAGTACTTCTAAATGAATGAATAAGTGCATGTCCTTCGCACAGTGCCTAGAAGAAAGTAGGCACTATATAAATTTTAACTAGTTTCATGTTCTGTGAGACCATAAAATCATGTCATTGGATAGAATGGAAACTACTCAGCTAATCTACATTTTTGAAAGATGACCATCTGAGCTTTACATAAGCTTTTTCTCAATAGTGCATTTTCTACCAACATGGCCTGTTTCATTTTTAGATTGTTCTATTTATTAGCAAATGACAGACTGAAATGTTTCCCCTGATAAGTTCTACTTATTGACACTGAGTACACTCTGCAACTGCACTAAACCCATTCAATTTTTACATGAGGGAGTCTCCTGAATATTTGAAGAGAGCTAGAATGTTCAAATTTCCCTTTGTTAAAAAATGTTTCTTTTGTTTAAAATGGTAAAATGTTCCCTTTGTTTAAATAAACAAACTTGAGACAAATTAACTCAGCAGAATTTATTTGAGCAAAGAAATATTCAGGAATTTGGCAGCACTTAGCACCAGAAGAGATTCAGAGAGCTCTGCCTAGTAGTGTGAGCAGCAAGCGTTACAGAAGCAAAGTAGGAAAACCAACTGATTGGCTACTTCTGGGCATCTGCCTCATTTGAACATTATATGATGAGTTGGCGCTGAAACCTGGCTATTATACTTTTAAGTTAGGTTTTGGCTTGTTGCATAGAAATCAACGTATGGAAACAGCCTCAGGATAATAATCTCGTTTAATGTAACAATTCTCAACCTTGTCAGTCTCTCAGTCTTAAAAGATTGACCCAAACCTTGGGTATTAACACCACTCTCTCATAATGGATTTATTTGATTTCAGTATGGAATTCACAAAGTCATAATATCAAGTCAGTTGAAAAAGTCTTTATGTTCTCTTCATATTTTTGTTGTTTTAACTGGGGTGAAACCATTTGATGCACAGTGGATGGCTGAATACACACATT
This sequence comes from Carlito syrichta, assembly GCF_000164805.1. Lineage (NCBI taxonomy): Eukaryota > Metazoa > Chordata > Mammalia > Primates > Tarsiidae > Carlito > Carlito syrichta. The sequence continues at coordinate 9,317 of NW_007185604.1, forward strand.
GAGAGGATGCTGTGCACCAGGGGGACTTCTATAAGGGCTACCAGGAAGATAATGCTAAGGATAATAATACTCCTTAACAAGGGTCCCCATGAACCAAATCAATTAAAATCACATAAATCAAAAAATGAGCCAGAAGAGGAATTGCTTAATTTCTTGCAACTGAGTTTCTTCTCTATCAGACATACTTATCCAAGTGCAGCAAGACATGTCATGTCAAAACTCCCCTCTGTTCAGCCAAAAGGTAGTTCAAAGCATGTTATTTAAAACAACTTGAACAAGAAAATTAAATAAGTTTGCTGGGAAACTATATCTTTGCGGCAGAGTCAACTATAGTGTCTAATATTTGACACAGATATCTAATTGTGATCCTATTTACATTTATGCAAACCCAGGACAGGAGCTTTGTACCCAAAGATGTCCATATGGAAGGAATTATGCCTCCTGGGAAATTTTTCTTATATTCTACAGTGTAAATTATGAGGTGCAAACCAATGTTCAGTTTCAAATTGGTTATGGAGTAAAAGTGGCATTGTTAGAATCCCTAATCCACATTAGACCCTTATCTTTTACTTACAGAGGCACTGAGTTGCCATGCATATGGTTGATTGCTAAATCCTGCACAAATAAAACTACATCTTGTAGGCGCATAAGAGACAACTTCCCTGTGGGATAGGGTCACTAGTAAAAAGCACTAGTAATATTTATCCAAGGCTCCATTATTTGAATCATTGTATTATTAAAGTCTACCGTAATTAAGGGATTGGGGTTATAAATTTATCTGCAAACTGTCAAATTATCTTTCCTTTTCTTTTTTTTTTTTTTTTTTTTTTGAGTTGGAGTCTCACTCTGTCACCCAGACTGGAGTGCAGTGGCCGCTCCCGGCCACCGCAGCCTCGACCTGCTGGGCTCCAGCAATCCTTCCGCCCTCAGCCTTCCAGGTAGCTGGAACTACAGACACGGGCTACCACGCCCGGCTAGTTTTTGATTTATTGTAGAGACGAGGTCTCGCCAAGTTGCCTAGGCAGGTCACGAACCCGCGGGCTCAGGCAATCCACTCACCTCAGCCTCCCAAAGCATGGGATTACAGGCTGAGTCACCGAGCCCAGCTTCTTATGTATTTTCTGTTATAATTTAACTGAAAAATCCCCACTATAGGTCTTGCTTATTGTCAGATTTAAGCAAGGAATCTGAATATATAAATCTAAAAACCTAACTCTATAGAAAGAATCACATATGCAATTTGAATAAATAGTCACACTTCTAGTGAACTAGATGTCTAAGATGTGGTGATTCAAGTGTAACATGGCATAGCCTCCTTTCAGTTAAGTTCTCTGTGGAAGCTATCAATTGTGAATTCGTATTTAACATGCCATGCATAAACAGGAAAGAAAAACATAATAAAGAAGGAAAAAAATAAGAAATTCATGAAGAAAACAGATGAAAGAAGTCTTGATTGATGGTCTTGGGAAAGTTGTCCACATCTTGGATATCATTTGTTTCTGAGGAGAAATCTCCTTTGGTCGGCTTTACCTTGAGATCCCCAACAAGTACACAGTTCCAAGATTCTGGAGGTGCCCTCTTGAGTTGAGAAATGTGGACCCAAGACTTGAGGTCCTAACGTTTTGCTACAGTGTGGGTGATGAAAAGTACTTGGCATGGTTCCTTCCTGCAGAGTTCAAGGGCAGTCTTTGGTGTCATTTCCAAAATATTCCATCACCAGGTTCTAGGTCATGAAAGTTCTGGTTGTTTTCAGTTAATTATATCTTTGACCTGGTAAAAATATACTTTAGCATAATCCATTAAACCCTTGATGCATTTACTCATACCAAAGTCTGTACACACAGGAGTTATGTGAGGTTCTATTACTAGTTGCATAAGTCTTCCAGTAGCTATTTCATAAGGTTTTCATTGTGGTTACAGAAGGTGTGGATCTGATTGCCAACAAAGTTAATGGCAATACCTTTGGTCAAGGCAATCCATTTGATTTAATTAGCTATGTCAGTTTCAGTTTTTTAAATGCCATTTGTCCTTCCAACTCTCCCAGTAGAGTGAGGATGATAGGGACAATGATAATGTCATTGTGTTTATAATACCTTAACTGTTTTATAACTTGTTCAGCAAAATAAATACCTTTATTACTAGAGATTTTTCCAGGAATTCCTCATAAAGAAAATACATTTTCAAATAATTTTAGCTACTGTTATTATGTTGACCTTCCTGTATAAGAACACTTCTATCCAACCAGACGACCTATAGACTATTATAATTGCCACAATCAGGGTGGCAATTGAATAAAATCTTTCTGTATGTGTTAGAATAATCCAAAACACATGCGTTTCAAAAATATGTTGGGTTAGTTTTTATCTTTCTAAGCATTTAAAGAATACATAATTTATATAAAATACTTGTTTTTCTTTAAACCAATCAAATAGAGCTCTTTTAAGATTTCATTTTGAGGTACCATCTAGAGGTCGAAAAATATCACCTATACATACCACACCTCCAGACATAAACAGAGAGAAACTATTCTTATAGCTTTTGTTTTAAAAATATAGCCATGTGCCAGATAAAATAATGCAAAGCCCACTGATTTATAAAGAATATCTGGTCAGCCGGGCTTGGTGTCTCAGCCTTTAATCCCACGCTTTGGGAGGCTGAGGCGAGTGGATTGCCTGAGCCCGCGGGTTCGAGATCCGCCTGGGCAACTTGGTGAGACCTCATCTCTACAATAAATAAAAAAATTAGCTGGACGTGGTAGTGCGCGCCTGTAGTTCCAGCTACTTGAAAGGCTGAGGTGGAAGGATCGCCGGAGCCCAGCAGGTCGAGGCTGCGGTGGCCAGGAGTGGCCACTGCACTCCAGTCTGGGTGACAGAGTGAGACTCCAACTCAAAAAAAAAAAAAAAAGATTATCTGGTCAATTTGTATTTCTGGTAATCAAACTAGATTTTCTACCTAGATGGCTAAAGTTTATTACTAACATTTGTGGAAAGGATTTTAAAATTCCCAATCCAAGTATCTATTTTTTTTTCCCCCTTCTGATGAACCATCTCTCCTAGACTTGCGTTTTAAAAGGATAGATATCAGGTGATTGAAAAGCTGGTGTAGAAAATCTGTACCTCAAAGGCACCGAGCTTAGCCTTCAAGCCTACATACCATCATTTACCTAAACCATGAAACAAGAGTATAAGTTAAGGACCAGTTAGTACAAGATGACCAGGAAAAGCATTTTAAATCAAAGTAAGGCTTGCTGTAAATTTAAGAGTTTCTAGTTTCTAATCCTCTCTTTCTTCTCAGTGCAAAGAGGGACACAATACAACCTTACAAATGGAGATTTCCTTTACAGATAAAAATTTATCTTACAAAAGAGTTTGAAAATGACCAGCTAAAAATAGTTCTGATGCCAAAAAGGCTTATTTTGGAAACTAATTCAGCTAAATCAGAGGTTTCCTAACCCAGTTTGAATTTTTTAACTAGAAAATTGAGTTCAGGGTGGAGTCCACTAAAGAATAGGACAAGTATTTTTTTTGCCTTCATGGATACTTCTAATCTTGTCTTACAGTCAGAGACAGGTTCGTCTTTGTTTTCAAGATTGAATGACAGATCACTGAGTTTATGGTTTGGTTTTGTTTCCCAAGAAATAGTTTGGGGCATAGAAAGAATTATGACAAGAGGTGGGCTGAGTTGGCAGAGCACATAGTAAGTGGGGAAGTTGAGAAAAGGGGTTCTATTAGACTGAGAGGTTCCTATGGGAGGATAAAGTAGAACAGAGAAAACCAGAGGACTCATTCTTTCAAATGGTTTTCTGAAAATGGTCCAAGTTTCAATTGGACAGGTTCAGACATTAAGACATTTTGGACTTGATTTGAAATCACAGAATTCTTTTTTTTCCTCAGAGGGATTAGTTGATTATTGTCCTAGGAGTCAAACCTTTGGGAGCTTCCTTTAGTGGGAAAATAGCCCAGACCACATCTGATCCATCAGATGGCTGGTCTAAAAGCAACTAGCTTCTTCTCCGGTGGTTTGATTATTTACAATAAAAGCAGGCATCTCAGTGTTCAAGGTTCTATACTTAGGGGTCTTTTGGTTTGGGTTTAAAATATATATGAAGAGGTCCTCTTGGACTTTATAGCTATTGTAGTTACAAAGATGTTTTACTATCTGCCTTTTGAGGTGTTTACCTACTATAACTCTAAGTGTTGTTTTTTTTTTTATAAAGTTTAACCATCTCACTAGAAAAGTACATGTTCTGGGTTCATAGTTCTTTTGCATGAAATTGGCAGAGTTCCAGATGGAGGAGTTATAGAGTCCTTAGGTCCAGATGAACTCATGATTTCTCGTCTTCTTTTGAAATTAAACCCCATCCTGAACCCAATCCAAAGAATTGTTCAAATAAAGTTAGAGAACACAAAATGGAAATTTGCAGAGTTGTATTTTATTTTTTCTCTTAATTTTTTAACTTTTAATTTTTTTATTTTAAAATTGTGGGGTACAATTCAGGGTAAGGTATACAAATATTCATTGTGCAGGTTCCCTTGTGGATGAGGTGTGCCCCCCCCCACTTCCCCAGGCAGGTTTTCACTACTGTCAATCCCACCTCCTCACCCTCACCCCCCCACACGCCACAGTTTCCCGCTACTGTCAATCCTTTTATTATAGTATCACGATAGTTGTTCAAGGTCTACTTATGAGTGAGAACAAGTGATACTCAGTTCTTCGTTTCTGTGAAAGATCACTCAGTATTATAGACTCTAATTCCATTCAGGTTGCTGCGAAGTTCATGATTTTGTTCTTCTTTATGGACGCTAGATGGGACACAGACAGATCAGAGTTTTAAGAGGAAACTCACTCATGACCTCCAGTTACTCTGAAAGAACAATGGACCCAGTGGAAACCTTTCCTGGGTCACTAAAAGTCTTCTTCAGAAATAACTTCTGATGCCAAACTGTTTTTTTAAACTATTATTTTTAAATTGTGGGGTACAATTCAGGGTTAGGTATACAAATATTCATTGTGCAGGTGCCCTTGTTGATGAGGTGTATCCCCCATTCTCAAGGCAGTTTCCCACTACTGTCAATCCCATCTCACCCTCCATGCCCCCGCAGTTTCCCACTACTGTCAATTCTTTTCTTATAAAGTGTTATGATAGATGTTCAAACTCCACTTATGTGAGAGAACATGTGATACTCAGTTATTTGTTTCTGTGAAAGATCACTCAGTATTATAGACTCTAATTCCATTCAGGTTGCTGCAAAGTTCATGATTTTGTTATTTTTTATGGCTGCATAATATTCCATTATGTATATGCACCACATTTTTTTTTTATCCAGTCCTCTTTTGATGGGCAGCATGGTTGGTTCCATATTCTTGCTATTGTGAACAAACTGCAATAAAAAAACTTGTGCAGGTATTTTTTTTATAGAGTGATTTGAATTCTTCCGGGTATATTCCCAGTAGGGGGATTGCGGGGTCATAGGGAAGGTCGATGTTTAGAACTTTTAGGAATAACCACACTGTTTTCCACAGAGGCTGTACTAGTTTACACTCTCACCAACAGTGTAAAAGTGTTCCCTTTTCGCCACATCCTCTCCAGCATCTGTTATTTTTGGAGTTATTGATTATGGCCATTCTAACTGGAGTTAGGTGGAATCTCAGTGTGGATTTGATTTGCATATCCTTGATGATTAGTGAGGTTGAACATTTCTTCATGTGTCTGATGGCTGCTTGGATGTCTTCCTTTGAGAAGTGTCTGTTCATATCTTTTGCCCTCTTTATAATGGGGTTGT
>NW_007185604.1:15119-23973 GCF_000164805.1 Carlito syrichta
AATACTTTTTCCCAGTCTGTGGGCTGTCTCCCTGCTCTCTTGATGGTTTCTTTGGCTTTGCAGAAGTTTGTCAGTTTGATAAGGTTCCACTTGTCTATGTTATCTCTTATGGTATGAGCCACTTGGGATTTTGATCAGGAATTGGTTGCCAGTTCCAATTTCCAGAAGAGTTTCTCCTGCATTTTCTAAGGTTCTTATAGTTTGAGGTTTTACGTTTAGGTCACTAATCCATTTAGAGCTGATTTTTGTGTATGGGGATAGGTAGGGGTCCTGTTTCAATGTTCTGCATGTGGTCAGCTAGTTTTCCCAGCACCATTTACTGAATAGGTTCTCGTCTCCCCGGTGGTTGGTGGTGGAGGCTTTATTGAAGATAAGTTGGTTGAGAAATTGAGGTTTTGCTTCTGGAATCTCCATTCAGTTCCATTGGTTGATATACCTGTTCTTGTACCAATATCAGATTGTTTTGATTATTGTAGCTTCATAATAAAGTTTAAGGTCTTGGAGTGTGATACCTTCTGCTTTGTTTTCTTGTGCTGAGAATTGTTTTGGTTATTCGTGGTCATTTATGTTTCCATATGAATTCCTGTATTGTTATTCCTAGGTCCGAGCAGAATGTTGCTGGTAATTTAATGGGTATTGGGTTAAATCTATAGATTGCTTTAGATAGGTTGGACATTTTAACAATGTTGATTCTTCCAATCCATGAGCATGGAATATTTTTTCCACTTGTTTGAGTCATCTTTGATTTCTTTGAGCAGTGTTTGGTAGTTTTCTTTGTAAAGGCCTTTCACATCTCTGGTTAGGAAGATGCCAAGGTTTTTTTGTTTTGTTTTGTTTTGTTTTTGTGGCTGTTGTGAATGGAATTGTGCTTTTTATTTGGGTTTCTGTTTGTTCATTATTGGGGTATAGAAATGCCATCGTGTTTTGCACATTTATTTTAAACTCTGAGACTTTGCCAATGTCCTTTATCAATGCAAGGAGGTTTTTGACAGATTCTCTTGGGTTTTCGAGGTATGGAATCATGTCATCTGCAAAGAGGGATAACTCGATTACCTCTTTTCCTATTTGGATACTCCTGATTGCCTTCTGTTCTCTGATTGCTCTAGCTAGAACTTCCAAAATTATGTTGAAACGGAAGGGTATGAGTGGATATCCTTGTCTTGTTCTGGTTTTCAGGTTCCCATTTCTGTTTTCAGGTTCCCATTTCTGTCTGTTCAGCAGTCTGTGGGTTTCTCGTAGATGGCTCTCACTATTTGTTCCATCTATGCCTAGATATTCAAGGGTTTTTATCAAGACGGGGTGCTGGATTTTATCAAAAGCTTTTTCTCCATCTAACGATATAATCATGTGGGTTTTTTTTTTTTTTACTTCTTTTGATGTATTTAATTACGTTTATGGTCTTACGAATGTTGAACCAGGCTTGTATCCCAGGGATGAAGCCTACTTGGTCATGGTGGATGATTTTTGATATGTGTTGCTGAATCTGGTTTGCTAGGATCTTGTTGAGAGTTTTAGCATCTATATTCATCAAGGATATTGGCCTGTAGTTCTCTTTCTTTGTTGAATCTTTACCTGCTTGGGTATCAATGTGATATTAGCTTCATAAAATGATTTGGGGAGAGTTTCATCTTTCACAATTACCTGGAATACTTTAAACAGAATTGGTATCAGTTCCTCCTTGCATGTTTTGTAGAATTCTGCTGGAAAGTCATCTGGTACAGGGCTTTTTTTTTTCTGTAGGTAGTTTTCTTATGACATAGTCAATTTCCTGGGTTGCTATTGGTCTATTTAGAGTCTCAATTTCTTGTTTCAACCTTGGGAGTTTATGTGATGTCAGAAAGTCCTCCATTTCCTTTAGGCTTTCAAGTTTATTTCCATGCAAGTGTACATAGTAGTCTCTGCTAATCTTTTGTACTTTTTCAGGGTCAGTTGTGACTTCATCTTTTGTGTTTCTGATTGAGTTAATTTGGACTTTTTCTCGCTTTTTGTTGGTTAATCTAGCTAGGGGACCATCAATCTTGTTTGTCCTTTTAAAGAACCAGCTTTTTGTTTCATTTATTTTTTGTATTATCTTTTTGTCTTCTACATCCTGGATTTGGGCTTTTATCTTGGTGATCTGGATTCTTCTGCTGAAGTTAGGGTTTTCATGGTTTTGCTTTTCCAGCTTCCTTCGGTGACTTGTTAGGCTGTTAACTTGTGATCTCTCCATTTTCTTCATGTATGTTTGTAGAGATATGAACTCCCCTCTTACTACTGATTTCATGACATCCCAGAGGTTTTGGTAAGACATTTCTTCATTTTCATTTGTTTCCAGGTATCTTTTAATTTCTGCTTTGATTTCCATGTTGACCCAGGAGTTGCTTAGCATCATGCTGTTTAGTGTCCATGTCTTTGTGGGTTTGGGGGGAATTTTGTTGGTGTTGATATTTATTTTTATTCCACTGTGGTCTGAGAAGGAGCATGGCAGAATTTCAATCTTATGAAATTTGTTTATGCTTGATTTATGGTCAAGGATGTAGTTGATCTTAGAGTATGTTCCATGTGGTGATAAGTAGAATGTATATTCTGTGGTCATTAGGTGGAGTGTTCTGTAGGTATCTATTAAGTCCATTTGATCAGGAGTCACATTGAGGTTCTGGATCTCCTTGTTGATTTTTTTGTCTCCATGATCTGTGTAGGGTTGTGAGTGGGGTGATAAAGTCCCCAGCTATGATAATGTTAAATTCAATATTTTTTTAAGTTTGCCTAGAAGCTGCTTTATGAAAGTTGGTGCTCCTATTTGGGTGCATATAATTTTAGGGTGGATATTTCTTATTGATGGATTGAACCTTTTATCATTATATAATGACCTTCTGTATCTTTTTAAATTTTTAATAGCTTAAAGGGTATTTTGTATGATGTTAAGATCGCAACTCCTACTTTCCTTTGTGTTCTGTTCACCTGAAATTTTGTTTCCCATTCTCTTACTTTGAGTCTGTGAGTGTACTTTCTGGTGAGATGAGTCTCTTGGAGACAATATATTGTTGCCTCATGATATTTTATCCATTTTGTCATTCTATATCTTTTCAGTGGTGCATTTAGTCCATTTACATTCAGGCTAATTATTGAAATGTAAGAGTTTATCCCTGTCATGAGGTTCTTATAGAGTTGTTGTTGTTCCTGTTTGTTGTTTTTCTTTTGATTTGGGGGTTGATTCATGTGTGTTTTCAATCTTTTTCCACTCTTATGAAGAATGTTGTCATTCTTTTTTCCCTTTCTTCTGTGTTTAATACTTTCTTAAGTGTTTCTTGTAGAGTTGGTCTAGAAGCAGTATAAATTCTTAGGGATTGAATATCTGGGAAAGATTTAATTCTCCCTCACTGATGAAACCTAGCTTAACTGGGTAGATTATTCTTGGGTGAAATTGTTTCTTTGAGAACTTTGAAGATTGGGCTCCAAGATTTCCTAGTCTGAAGTGTTTCTGTAGATAAATCTGCTGCTATTCTAATTGGTCTTCCTCGGCAGGTAGTCTGATCTTTTTCTCTTGCTGCCTTTAGGATTTTTTCTTTTATACCTACTTTGTTTAGACAAATTATTATGTGTTTAGGAGTTGGTCTTCTCATTTGTTGTCTTGCAGGGGGTTCTCTGAATCTCTTGTGTTTGAATGGTCACATCACTGATGAGATGAGGGAAGTTGTTTTGAATAATTTCATGGAATGTTTGTTCCAGAGTGGTCTCTGTCTCTCTTTCTGCCTCAGGAAGTCCAATTACTCAGGTTCAGCCTCTTGAAATAATCACTCATCTTTTTAAGGTTTTGTTCTGTCTTTTAAAGTTTCTTTTCTATGTTTTTGACAGTTTGGGTTAATTCTATATTTTGGTCATCAAGCTCTAAGAGTTCTTCTTCTGCTTTGTTAATTCTGCTTTCAATGCTTATCAGTTTACTATTTATTTCATTCAGAGTATTCTTTACTGCTGTTATCTCAGTTATCAACTCCTTCCTGTTTTCCTCTTGTCTCTCCTCAATTCTTTTTATCCTCTCTATTAAAGTCTTAATAACTGGGTTTGTAGTTTGAGACCAGTCATTCTGGGGGGGGGGGTCTTCATTGTTTGCATTCCAAAGTATGTTTTCTCAGTGTCTGGTCTCCCAGGGGTCTGTGTGAGACCTATATGATTCTTTTGGTTTTTCTTCATTTGTGTAGATTTTCCTCACTCCCATCTCCCCCCCCCACCCCATTCTTTAATTCTGTTGTTCAGGGATGGCGGGACTGCTTTTACTTCTGTTTGCTCAGTCTCCTATTCTTCCTTATGTTGATCCTCTGGCTTTGTTCAATTCTGAAGCTGGACTGTGGGTTGGGGGCTGTACTTTTTGCAGTTTTGAGGTTTAATTGAGGAGGGAGCTTTGATTCAAAGTTTATCTGCAGATCTTGATATCCACTAACAGGTGTGTGGGTACCCTGGAACCCACTACCCACTGCAGTACAATCTGTCCATGCAGTGGGGTTATAGGTTTGCTCTCTGGAAGCAAAATGAGGTAAGAAAAAGGAAAATACTGGAAAAAGAAAGGAAGGGGGGCAAGAAGAAGGTTGAGAGAGAGAAAAGTAAGAGGGAAAACAGACGACATACCAACTAACAAATGAAAAGAGAAACAATGACAGAAAAGAGTAAAAAAAAAAAAAACTAAAACATACAGATAATCATACAAACTCACAGTCCAACAAAAACCTGCCTATTGATGTATTCTTCCCATACAGAAATAGGAAGTCTAAAGAATAGGGGGAAAATCAGTAAAATAACAGAAACAAAGCAAGTGTGAAAACATTATCAAAAACAGGAAGGAAGAGAAAAAAACTAAAACAAACTAAAACGAGCAAAACAAACAGATAAAAATGAAAAATAAAAACAAGGAACCAAACTCGCTCTGAGGTGGTTCTTGTAAGTTCAATGTCCTTTCAGCTCTGATCTCTAGCCCCACCCCCCCGCTCTCAGTGCAGGCTCTCAGTGTTTCTCAAAGCTTGAGTCAGATGCCCCAGGTCTACTTTGGAAGGAGGGTGGATCAGATCTGGACTCTCCTGGCTTGCTGCCTGTCGAGTCTGCCACTCAGATCTTACCTGTCTGTGTCCAATCCAGCATGGGGGAGGGACTTCTGTCTCTCCCAGTTTGATGAGATTACCTTAGGTCCCAAGTTGGAGGCTGGGTGGAGTTGGGTGGAGCTGGGTGGGGCAATGCAGATCTCTGCCTGGTCCTTAGGTCCCAAGTTGGAGGTTGGGTAGAGCTGGGCAGAGCTGGGCGGGGCAATGCAGGTCTCTGCCTGGTCCTTGTGCAGAGGAAGCACAAGGGCTGCTACTCCCCCCTCGCTTCTGATTATGGCAACAAATTTGGGATTGACAGTGAAAAAGGAACTATCTTAGGTCACACAAGAAACTCAGATATTGTCATAGCACTGGTCATTTTTTAGCACTTGTCCAAATACATGCTGAAACTTGCTCTATCGTACCACTTGCCTCATTGTGTCAGGGCCAAGGTGCCTGAGGCACCACTGCTGTCACTGCCAAAGTCCCCACTGCAAAGCTGGGAGAACCCTCCAACTGCTGCCACCAACCAGTCAAATTATTAAAAAGCAACTTTAGGCAAATTAATTTTAGCAAAGTTTGTTTGAGTAAAAAATTATTCCTGAATCAGGTAGGACTCAGAACCAGAAGAGGGTCAGAAAGTTCTACCCTGCAAAGTGAGTAGTGAGGTTTTATAGGCTGGACACAGAATGAAGATAGCACCTGATTGTCTACAGGTAGGCATACCCTTATTTGCCCATTGTGTGATGAGATATTTATCTTATCTGGTCATGGTGTGATGAGCAGTCAGCATGTAATTGGATGCAATTTGACTCTTTGTCAGGTAGTCCTAAGTTAGTCTGATGTTTGTTATATAGGAACTCAAATTATATAGACTACCTCAGGTTAAATGTCTCCTATTTATTTAACATATATTTTCCATAAACAGTGTGAATATTTACTCATCCTCCACTTCCCCCAAAAGTGAGCACAGAGGGGTCACACCATATACTTACATTATTGCACATTAAGACTATAGCAATATTTCTCTAGTGCCATCACATTATCTCATGTTGAATTTATAATAGTATAAAATGTCCAGATTATGTTTTGTTTGTCACATTAGCTTCTTTGAAGGTAGTTCTCTCCTATCCTATACTTTTCTCCCAAACATAAGATAATCTTCACTGAGTCCCTACCGTCTTATGTTTAGAAATAAAATAGTGAAGCATTACAGTGGAATCTTAGACTATGAAAGAAAATAATAAATTTAGCCATTCATAACCAGAAACAATGGTTTCATTTAATTGATACATTTAAAGCATCACCAAAGAATTTCCGTAAAGTCTTCCTCCACCATACTGTTAATACTTTCTGCTAAAATTTGCAGTTAGAGAGAATCTCATCTTCTGTGACATGCCTTCCTATACTCTTCTCAAGCACTCAACACTCAAAATACACCTCAGCATTCTCACTGTTGAAAATCTCTATCTCCACAAAACCAACTACTTCTCCCTAACATTGTTCAATTCAACAAGTCTCCTAATGTAAAATAAAAATATTGAATAGAAAGGTTAATTTGGTAAATAGCTTCCTTGCTCTATGGTTTTCATAACCTCATTGCTTGACGCCTTTGTTAACATTAAAAGCATGACATACACAGTATCTGACAATAGCAACAGTAGAATCAGTGGAACAGCCTTAATTGGATGTATGTGTAATGTATTTGAACTCCTTACAAGTCATATTATAAATATTTGAGTTAAAGAATAAATGCAAGCAGTTGAGAATTGTTTTATTGTAGATCAGCTTATTTCCTATACCAAAGTGCTTTTCCTTGTATTATAACCCTTCCCAAATCAAGCTTTAATATGGCTAAAGGTAAACAAGTTTTATTCCACTTAGAGATTCATACACATGTGTAGGTACAAGACAAACTAGTAGTCAGAAAGATGACAATTCACACACACCTGGAAGTAGAACCATGTGTATTATTATCAAAAGAGATTTGTTGAATCGTATTTTATACCTCTAACACAGGGAACACTTAATTACCCAATTTGGATATGAAAGACATATATATACACATACATAAAATCCTGTAGATAATGAAATGTTAGTCAACAAAACTTTCAGCAAAAGTCCACAAGGCCCTTTGTTCTTTTACAGCAAATGTTAATGAAAATGTTTCTTATTTGCATTTAAAGGGCTTTGGCTAAGATAGGGTTGCCAGATTTAGCAAATCAGATACAGAATGCCCAGTTAAATTTGAATTTCAGTTATAAACATGAATAATTTTTTAGTATATGCATGTTTTGAATAGTGCATGGGACATGCATGTATTAAAAATGACTGTTAATATGAAATTTAAATTTAGCTCAATGTCCTATATTTTATTTGGCAATCTCAGGCTAAGATCAAAGTAATATGACTGTCATAGGAGCGCACATCAGTGTAATAGTGCATTTACTGAAAGTTTGGCCCAGGCAACTATAGGAGAGAAAAATATTTTTCCTTCCAACTGTCCCTAGGTTCATGCCTGAGGCTCCTATAACAAGAGACAGATTAACAAGAAAAATATATACACATTTATTTAATATAAGTTTTATATGACATGGGAGGCTTCAAAAGGAAATGAAAACCCAAAGAAACAGTTAAATCTGAGTGTTTTTATTGTAGGTTTGATGAAGAATGGTGATTTTTGGATAAATATGAGAGGTCAAAAAGAGTATGATTTAATAGTAATAAACTGGGAGAAAACTTAGCAAGCCATGTTGGTTCAGATTCTTCTCGGGATTTCTGTGTCTTCAGATATTAGGATGCTTCTTTCCTCTGAATATAGGGAGGGTACATCTCAAGTGAGGGTCTTACCTTCTCTGGGGAAGGTCAAAAAAGCCCTGCTAGGTTTTAGGCACTTCCCCAAAGAGAGAAGGTCAAGGGAACATCAAAATATTCTTCTTCTGCTGTTTTCTCAAATTCCTTTAACTTAAAATAGTCAATATGTCAAGGTGCCATGTTTTAAGCCAGCATGTCCTGATCCCCATCACAACAAAATACAAAAGATGTTGCATGCCAAAGCTAGGTCTAGACAAAATACCAAATTCACAAATAAAATGTACAAAAACTGGTACATTCTTCTTCTTGAGCCCCTTAGTCAGATCAAGAAGATATATATTTATGTAGATAGACAGATAGATAAATAGATAGATAGATAATAGATAGATAGAGAGAGAGAGAGAGAGAGAGAGAGAGATACATACATATACATATACACATACACATTTTTAAAAGGATCATAATGTGCAGAGAATGAAATAGAATGTTGTGGGGAAAGTTTCTACAGAAAAAGTTGGGCTTGAGCCCCACCTCCATCCCCATTAGGAAAGAAGAGGAATTCGTTGTTGTCCACACATCTCGATGCAAGTAAGGACTTTCCTTAAAGGGCCTGATCCTCTCTGCAGTTGGGAATGGCATGGACCGGGAAAGATCAAGTGACCTGAGCAGGGGCAATAGAGATAGTGGGTTTGTGATGTAACTATATTTCCACTAGTAAAATTAAAAGAATGTGTGAATGTTTCCCATAGGTCAGATGTGGGCATATTAGGGAGACAGCTAGCTTGGAGCATAACAGGACTTGGATTGGCACTGAGATGGAAGCAGTGTCAGCACCATGGCTGATGGCAGAAGGAGAAACATCATCTGTGCTCTGAAAATTATTCTTATGGGCCCAGTCATGGGTCTTCAGAGTCCCCGCAGGAGAAATTATCAACTACAAACACCTGCCAGCGTTTCATCACTTACTCCTGATGAAAGTGTTAATTACTATC
>NW_007185605.1:0-851 GCF_000164805.1 Carlito syrichta
TCTCACAACCTAACAAGCCACCTAAAGAAGCTGGAAAAGCAAGACCACAAAAACCCTAATTTCAGCAGGCGAATCCAGATCACCAAAATAAAAGCTCAAATCCAGGACATAGAAGACAAAAAGATAACACAAAAAAATCAATGAAACAAAAAGCTAGTTCTTCGAAAGGGTAAGCAAGATTGATGGTCCCCTAGCTAGACTGACCAAGAAAAAACGAGAAAAAAAACCAAATAAGCATAATCAGAAACACAAAAGATGAAGTCACATCTGACCCTGAAGAAATACAAAAGATCATTAAAGACTACTACGTACACTTGTATGGAAACAAACTTGAAAACCAGAAGGAAATAGAGGACTTTCTGACATCACACAACCTACCTAGGTTAGAACAAGAAGAAATTGAGACCCTAAATAGACCAATAACAATCAAAGAAATTGACTACATAATAAGAAAACTTCCTACAAAAAAAAGCCCTGGTCAAGATGGCTTTCCAGCAGAATTCTACAAGACATTCAAGGAGGAGCTGATACCAATCCTACTGAAGGTATTCCAGGCAATTGAAAAAGATGGAACTCTCCCCAAATCATTTTATGAAGCCAACATCACATTGATACCCAAGCCAGGTAAAGATCCAACAAAGAAAGAGAACTACAGGCCAATATCTTTGATGAACACAGATGCTAAAATTCTCAACAAAATCCTAGCAAACCGGATTCAGCAATACATCTCAAAAATCATCCACCATGAACAAGTAGCCTTCATTCCTGGCATGCAAGCTGGTTCACATTCGTAAAACCATAATGTAATTAATACATCACAGATGTCAAACAAAACCACATGATCATATCAC
>NW_007185606.1:0-1600 GCF_000164805.1 Carlito syrichta
ACATAGAAGACAAAAAAATAATACAAAAAATCAATGAAACAAAAAGCTAGTTCTTCGAAAGGGTAAACAAGATTGATGGTCCCCTAGCTAGACTGACCAAGAAAAAACGAGAAAAAAACCAAATAAGCATAATCAGAAACACAAAAGATGAAGTCACATCTGACCCTGAAGAAATACAAAAGATCATTAGAGACTACTACGTACACTTGTATGGAAACAAACTTGAAAACCAGAAGGAAATGGAAGACTTTCTGACATCACACAACCTACCTAGGTTGGAACAAGAAGAAATTGAGACCCTAAATAAACCAATAACAATCAAGGAAATCGACCACGTAATAAGAAAACTTCCTACAAAAAAAAGCCCTGGTCCAGATGGCTTTCCAGCAGAATTCTACAAGACATTTAAGTAGGAGCTGATACCAATCCTACTGAAGGTATTCCAGGCGATTTAAAAAGATGGAACTCTCCCCAAATCATTTTACGAAGCCAACATCACATTGATACCCAAACCAGGTAAAGATCCAACAAAGAAAGAGAACTACAGGCCAATATCTTTGATGAACATAGATGCTAAAATTCTCAACAAGATCCTAGCAAACCGGATTCAGCAATACATCTCAAAAATCATCCATCATGACCAAGTAGGCTTCATTCCTGGCATGCAAGGCTGGTTCAATATTCGTAAAACCATAAACGTAATTAAATACATCAACAGATGTCAAAACAAAAACCACATGATCATATCACTAGATGCAGAAAAAGTTTTGATAAAATCCAGCACCCCTTCTTGATAAAAACCCTTGAACATCTAGGCATACAGGGAACATACCTCAAAATAGTAAAAGCCATCTACGAGAAACCCACAGCCAGCATACTCCTAAATGGACAAAAATTGGAACCAATTCCCCTGAAAACTGGAACTAGACAAGGATGCCCACTCTCTCCCCTCCTGTTCAACATAGTATTGGAAGTCCTGGCTAAAGCAATCAGAGAAGAGGAGGCAATCAGAGGTATTCAAATAGGAAAAGAGGAAGTCAAGTTATCTCTCTATGCAGATGACATGATGGTGTACCTTGAAAACCCAAGAGAATCTGTCAAAGGTCTCCTTACATTGATAAAAGCCTTTGGCAAAGTCTCAGGATACAAAATAAATGTACAAAAGACAATCGCATTTCTCTACACCAATAATAAACAAACAGAAACCCAAATAAAAAACACAGTTCCATTCACAATAGCCACAAAAAAAATGAAATACCTTGGCATCTTCCTGACCATAGACGTGGAAGACCTTTACAATGAAAATTACAAAACACTGCTCAAAGAAATCAAAGCCGACACGAACAAGTGGAAAAATATCCCATGCTCATGGATCGGAAGAATCAACATTGTGAAGATGTCCATCTTACCTAAGGCAATCTACAAATTCAATGCAATACCCATTAAATTACCAACAACATTCTTTTCAGACCTAAGAAAAAACAACACAGGAATTCATATGGAAACACAAACATCCAAGAATAGCCAGAACAATCCTCAACAGAAAAAACAAAGCAGGTGGTATCACAATACCAGAATTCAAACTTTACTATAAAGCTAC
>NW_007185607.1:0-637 GCF_000164805.1 Carlito syrichta
TTGCTAGTCAAGTACTTAAGTCAGCTAGATATCCAGCTAGCTAGTTAAGTCTGCTAGCAAGTCAGCTAACTATTCAGCTAGCTAGTCAAGTCAGCTAGCTATTTAGCTTGCTAGTCAGCTAGCTAGCTTGTGAACTAGATAGTTAAGTCAGCTATCCAGCTAACTAGCCAGTTAGCTAGCTAGTTAAGTCAGCTAGCTAGACAGGTAGATAGCTTGTTTGGTATCGTTATGTCACCTAGATAGCCAGATTATCTTGTCAGCCAGCTAGTTAAGTCAGTTAGCAAATCAGTTACTTAGCTAACTAATCAGCTAGAGACTCAGCTAACTGGTCATCTAACTAGTGTGATCGCTTGCTTTCCATCAGGTCACCTAACTAGTCTGCTCCATTGCCTGCCAACCGGTCAGCAAACTAGTCGGTTCGATCACCAGCCAACAGGTTAACTAACATGTCGGCTCTCTCACAGGCCAACAGGTTAACTTGCTAGTTGGCTTGCTCTACAGCTGACTATTTAAGTCAGCTCACAAGTCGGCTCACTAACCAGCTGACTAGTTAAGCAGGTTGGCTGTTGCCTCACTCACCAGTTTTACTATTTGAATCGGCTCACCGATCGGCTCGCTGGCTGGCCGACTAGTTAAG
>NW_007185608.1:0-528 GCF_000164805.1 Carlito syrichta
CTAAGTAGTTAAGTCAGCTATTTTGCTCATTTAACAACATGTTAAAACAGTTATCTAGGTGATTAACCAACTCGTTATTTTGGTTAGCTATCTCCTAAGCGAGCTAGTTATGTCAGCTAGCTAACTGGGTAGCTAGGTAATTCAGTTAGCTAAGTCATCTAGCTCACCAGTTAGCTAATTATATAAGTCAGATACATAAGTCTGCAATCTAAATAGTTTGCTAATTAGTTCAGTCAGCTCGTTATTCAGCTTGTTAAATAGTTAGCTAACTATTTCTAGCAGTTAAGTCAGCTAGCTAACTAGGTAAGTCACCCAGTTAAGTTAGCTAGCCAAGTAGTTAAGTCAGCTAGCTAAGTCAGCTAGTTAAGTCAACTTTCTAATTTACTCAGCTGGTTAAGACAGTTAGTTAGTTAGCTAAAGGTTTAAGTCAGAAGGTTGAGTCAGGTTATTAGCTAGTTAATTAATGGGGTTAAGTCAGCTGGTTGAGTCAGCCAGTTAGCTAGTTATCAAACGGGTTTAGTCAGCTGG
>NW_007185609.1:0-776 GCF_000164805.1 Carlito syrichta
ATTATATAAGTCAGATACATGTCTGCAATCTAAATAGTTGCTAATTAGTTCAGTCAGCTCGTTATCAGCTTGTTAAATAGTTAGCTAACTATTTATTTCTAGCAGTTAAGTCAGCTAGCTAACTAGGTAAGTCACCCAGTTAAGTTAGCTAGCCAAGTAGTTAAGTCAGCTAGCTAAGTCAGCTAGTTAAGTCAACTTTCTAATTTAGTCAGCTGGTTAAGACAGCTAGTTAGTTAGCTAAAGGTTTAAGTCAGAAGGTTGAGTCAGGTTGTTAGCTAGTTAATTAATGGGTTAAGTCAGCTGGTTGAGTCAGCCAGTTAGCTAGTTATCAAACGGGTTTAGTCAGCTGGTTGAGAAGGCTAGCTAGCTAGTTAGCTAGCGATTTAAGTAAGCTTGATGGTCAGCTAGCTATCTAGATAACTAACGATTTAACTCAACTGGATGAGTCAGCTAGCCAGCTCATTAGCTAACGAGATAAGTCAGATGTTTAAGTCACCTAGCTAGAAAGTCAGATAATGTTTAAGCTAGCTATTTATCAAGCTGGTTAACTCAGCTAGCTAGCAAGGAAGCTTACTATTGAAGTCAGCTTGTTAACTAGGTAGCTAGCTAGGTAGCTAACTATTTAAGTCAGCTGGCTAACTATATAGCTATCTAGTTAGCTCACTATTTAAGTCAGCTAGCTAGCTAGGTTATTGCTAGTTAAGTCAGCTACTTAAGTCAGCTTGATAGCCAGCTGTCTAGCTAGATAGTGAGCTAGTTAAGTCTGTTGGCTAGTG
>NW_007185610.1:0-4404 GCF_000164805.1 Carlito syrichta
ACCAAAAAACAACCAGATGAAGGTGAGGGCAATAGTCAAATAAGTAATAGGGAAACAATACGACTGGAAGACTTGAGACTCTAATGACAGAGTTTCAGATAGTACTAGTTGAAAATCACACAGGAGCTGGGTGTAGTGGCTCACGCCTGTAATCCCAGCACTTTGGGAGGCAAAGGCGACAGGATTGCCTGAGCCCAGGGGCCTGGGGAACTTGGCAAGAACTCGTCTCTATAAGAAATTTAAAAATCAGCCAGTTATGGTGGTGTGTGCCTGTGGTTCCAGCACTTGGAAGGTTGAGAAAAGTAAATCGTTTTAGAACACAAACTTGCGGAAATCTTAAAGTAGGGCTAAAAATGGAAAGATGAAAAATAAGGAGAAAAAAGATAAAGGTCTACTATGTCATAAGAACAAATAAATGAGAGAGAGCTTAAACTAATAAAAGTTGTTCCAGAAATAGAGCTCAAAAAAAAAAATCTTTAAGAAAAGTTTCTGTAATCAAGCTATAGAGATACCTAGGTTGAAGGTCAATAAAAAGCTGCCCAGGACAACAGGGATAAAAATGAACTTATATCAAGGTATATCATTATGAAAGTTCAGAATAGTATCAACATACAGAGGATCCTAAGAGACTTGAAAGAAACAATATTAGCCACATACACAGAATCGAGAGAAGAATGTTGCAGTACTTCTCAGCAGCAGTAATGGATGCTCGAAATGAACAAAAACACAGTTGAAGCAGCAATACTTCTGATTCAAAACTTACACAGAGCTACAGCAATCAAGACAGTGTGGTCCTGGTTTGAGGCTGCGATGGCCGTGAGCATGCCACTGCCCTCCAGCCTGGGTGAAAGACGATGATTCTTACTCAAACAAGTTTTTTTTAAAATAAATAAACAAAAAGAAAATCAGGCGTTAATACTCTGATAAAACTTCTGAACTCCTAAAATAAAGAGAAATTCCTCAATGCTCCAAAAGAAAGTTTTAAGTCACTTACAAAGAAAAGAGACCCAGATCAGCATCAGCTTTCTTTTCCAGAACACTGGAATTTTAACAACAGTGAAACAACAACTACAGTTACCACGAAATAAACTTTTCCATTCATACAGTCAATTCTCATTATTTGTGATGATTATGTTCTATACAGTTTCTAAGGATTCTGAATTAGAAACTACTGAATCATTGCTACCAGGGAAAATAAAAGGTTCAGTTTCTCTAAGCCTCTGATTTCAACATTTTCATGAACGGATCAATACATAACCGTGTTTTATGTGTATTTCTGTTTAAGACCCTTTATTTAGTGTATACTGTTAATTCAGTCACATCAAACTCATAGACCGTAACTCATGCATGAGTGAAATTTAATACATTTATTTTTTCTATAAGGCATATCATAGCCTTCTTTTGCTAAGGAAGACTAGAAAGCAGGTCACTATGCCTGAGGATCATTTTTTAAAAATGTTAATGTTTATTTTGTCTTAGAAACAGGGTCTTGCTATTTTGCCCAGACTGAACTTGAACTCCTGAGCTCAAGCAATCCTCCCACCTCAGCTGGGACTATAGGTGTGTACCACGGTGACCGGCAAAGACCATAAAAAACAAAACAAAAAAACCCAGTAAAATCAGCACAATAATCACAAAAAAGGTGAAAAATGTGGCACTCAGTAGAGCTCTTTATAGTATGAGGGCTGAAACAAGAAGGCAGAGTTGCCTTGTCAGGCCTCAGCACTTGCCACTCTGCATGCGCCTGTTGTGCTATGTACGCAAAGATGATAGAAGCAGAGCAAGCACTGACTTGGGGGTTACGAATAAATTTTAGTGAACAGACAAATCTGGAAATACAGAATCAGTGAATAACAAGATCAATTGCAGTGAAATCTAAACTATAATTACGAGCAACAATGTGTAATCTAATTGCTACAGAAGGACTGTTAAATATAAAACGCAAAAACACAAATTAAGAGGATTTAGACACTATTTCACATATATCAGATTGTAAAATTGAAAGCCTAATAATACCAAAGGTTAGATTATGGAGAAATGGGAATTCTTCTTATACAATTTTGGCCGGCTTACAAATGATTCAATTATTTGGAAAGCAATTTGGCAAAACCAGGAAAGCTGAAGATACATACAAGCCCCATGATCCAGAATTCTAAGTATATATCCTACATGCACAAGGAGACACATTCAAAGGTATTCACGATAGCATCAATTTTAATAGAAATAAATGAGCAACTACTTAAAATGTCCAGTTGTAGAGCAATGGCAAGATAAACCGCAGTATATTCAAAGGGTAGATTTTAATGAATTAAACACGTGTGTATGAATTAACTTGAATAGACCAAAACCCTAATACTGAATTAAAAATCATGCTGCGGGAGGAGGCATTGAGTGTGAAAAAATTATGTAAATTTTAAAACTACATAAACTGGTGCACTGTACGACACACATACTTGGTGCTGTCTATAAGCACTCATAGGAGTGATTCACATAAATCGTAAGGTGATGATTACCTCTAGGACCAAAGTGAGTAAAATAAGGGGTAACGAGGATTTGAAACTGTGGTCAGCCAAATAAGGCCCCGTCTCCTGTGGTGGCAGGAGTATCCCTGAGATGCTTTCTGGAGGAATACAACGTCAAAAGAACATTAAGACCTCATTTGCCTTTTTAACTCATTCTCTCACCAGGGCACAGTGTTTCCACAGGCCACATGGCATGTATACCACAGGAGATTGAAAGCAGAAGCAGGGAAGATGACCCAGCTATTTTCTAGTAAGAAAGACATGAGAGAGATTTGCAAAATACAAAACAATGCCATTTTTCTAATTTTTCTTAGAAAGTTATTTTCCATAAAAATGTTATTTATGTTAACATAAAATGGATTTGTTTTAAGTCGAGGTCTCGTTCTGTGACTCAGGCTGAAGTGCAGTGGCACAATCATGGCTCACCGCAGTCTTGACCTCCTGGGCTCTGAGATTAAAGTTACACAACTCTACACCTGCCTAATTTTTTTATTTCTTGTAGAGTCATGATCTTGCTATGTTGCCTAGGCTGGTCTCAAACTCCTGGGCTCAAGCAGTCCTCCTGTGGTGGCCTCCCAAAGTGCTGAGATTATAGTTGTGAGCCACTGTACCTGGTCTATTGTTATTTTTAAATTAATTAATACATATTTTAAAAATACAGATGGTCCCCAATTTAAGGTGGTTCAATTTCTCAACTTTATAATGGTGTGAAAGAAATACACATTCAGAACAAACATACTCTGAGTACCTACACAACTATTCTCTCTTTTTTTTTTTTTTTGAGTTGGAGTCTCACTCTGTCGCCCAGACTGGAGTGCAGTGGCCACTCCCAGCCACCGAAGCCTCGAATTGCTGGGCTCTGGCGATCCTTCCGCCTCAACCTTCCAAGTAGACAGAATTACAGGCATGCGCTACCATTCTCGGCTGATGTTTTGATTTACTGTAGAGATGAGGTCTCGTTGCCCAGGCAGGTCTCGAACCCACGGGCTCAGACAATCCGCTCACCTCAGTCTGCCAAAGGCACGGGATTACAGACTGAGCCACCGAGCCCGGCTGAAGTATTCTCTTTTTAACTTTCAGGATAGTATCTGATAAATTATATGAGACAGTCAACACTTAATAAATACGCTTTGGGTTATATGATTTCACCCAACTGTAGGATAATGTAAGTGTTCTGAGCACATTTAAGATAGGCTAGGTTAAGCCACGCTGTTTAGCTGGTTAGGTATATTAAGTGCATTTTCAACTTAGATATTATCAACTTAACGATGGGTTTATTGGGATGTAACTCTTTTTTACATCAAGGAGTATTCATATTGTTTTAATTTCTCAAATAGCAGCTATCTATAGTATGACTCATGTAAAAATCTATCTGGTTTTTTAATTAATTTGAAGAATGTAAAGGGGTTTTAAACAAAAAATGTTTGAGGACTGCTGCTTTAACTATATCTCTAATTATTCAATTCTTGCTACTCAAGCTCAACCTTCCTTGGGACCTTCCAGTTGTTGCTATCAGAAAGCTCCACTCCTTCATTTTGCATGATATCTTCCCATCACTACCACCAAGATCACCGAGCCAGCATGGTAGGATTCTTGGTAAGGGCCCTCTTTCTGGCTTGTATCTTCACTTGACAGAAAGAGAATATTCTGGTCTCTTCCACTTTTTATGAGGACACGACTCCCATCTCATTGAGAGTACTACCTTCCTGACCTCTTCTAAATCGAATTACATCCCAAAGTCCTTACCTCCAAATACCCCCACAATGGAAGTTATGGCTTCAATATATGAATCTTCAATGTATTAATCCTTAAAAAAGCAGCACACTCACTTATAGAAAGAAAAGGTGTAGAAAGCTTCCAAATAACAAAGAAGGAAAAAGGA